>NW_022589705.1:73377155-73438391 GCF_004348235.1 Phoca vitulina | reverse complement strand
TATTTATTTGAGAGAGAGAATGAGACAGAGAGAGAGCATGAGATGGGGGAGGATCAGAGGGAGAAGCAGACTCCCTGTCGAGCAGGGAGCCTGATGCGGGACTCGATCCCGGGACTCCAGGATCATGACCTGAGCCGAAGGCAGTCGCTTAACCAACTGAGCCACCCAGGCGCCCCATTTTTTGGTTCTTATCACACTTAGGATTTTTAGATATGCCTTGTAAGAAACAGGTTTAAAACGTACTCCTCCTCTTCATCGGTGGTAAAGAGATTCAACCGGAATCCTGGCTCAGGGCCACTGGGTTTCTTAATCTCCATCCCTCCCATCAGCCTGGCCAAGAAATTCAGCTCTTCTTTAGCAAGAGGGTTAGGAGCAATGCTTTCCTGCAGAAACAATTTCATGATTTTTAGCCACATGAAGGTGATCACATTTCCTGCTGAGACCCTCGAGACCCACGGTGGTATTATAGAACCAGGCAAAACAATAACTGTTTAAATTATCCTGGGAAGAACTGTGTCCAAATAAAGCATAGAAAACAGGCTTAAACCCAAACAGAAAAAATCCACATCAGAAGCAGAAGGACTCTTATTAGCAAGGCAGCAAACCAGAGATTCTCACACTTTCAAGATGAGTGGAGGGCCCCAGCCATCCCCGTTCTCCTCCGACGACCTTCCTCCTTGAAGGAGAAGAACATTGCTTCCTCTTCCGTCAATCTAGTTCCCTGGGCATTTCCAAGTAGCCTCAGCAAATGCCCCGGGGCCCAGGGCCCTCCTTCCATCGGAGCTACCACACTGCCCTCAGGTGGTGACTGTGGTGAACACACCCGGGATCCAGTCCCTCCTGCTGCTGTCTGGCCCACTCAACGCTCACCCCTCCTTCCAAGCCCGCTCCTCTAACCGAGCTGCCCCCTGCTCTGCCTCTTCCGCTGTCTTTTTTTTTTCTCACTCTGCCGCCAGTTATCTAAAGTAGAGTTCTCCTCTTACTTCTTCCTTGCTGGAGATAAACCCCTCTGCCTTCTGCCTAAATGGCAAAGTCCAGACTGCTTAAGCCTCTTTGGAATCAAGCCCCAGTGCCCCGGTATAGGCAAATCTCTGGCCACCTGCCTCAGTTGCATTATGATCTAGCCATGTGGGAGAGACGCTGCCTCCCTGCTTCCCCCAAATACCACTCTGCTCTTTTGTCCCTTGGCGCCTTTGCTTATACTGACACCTTGGTCTGCATGCCCATTTCTCCTTCTAAGCCAGCTTTGTGTCCCTGGGTTCCCAGCCCATAGCAGTAGTTCAGTAAATGTTTGCCAAATAACTGAATATTTCCTGATCTGTCCTAGAGCCAGCTAGTAGCGACTTGTGTGAGAATTTATAAAGATGGAATTCAGAGCATCTAAAACCCCATTTTGAACTTAGCTACCGCAGCACTGTAGAGGGCAGCACTGAGCAGGGTCGCTGTCACGATCAGAAGACACGGCAGTGCTGGACTCAGCAACCACAGGCCCAGGGGCGCTGGTACCATGCTATTTCACGTGGCCTGCTGTGTGGTTCCGGCTTAGTTATGGTGGTTGAGCCAAGCCTAAAATTACCTAATTAGTCAGATCACTGGAAGTCTTCATGAGAAACTACAATTAAAAACCTTTGTCCTTGTAAGGCTGAACTGAGAAGATGGCAGACAATGAGGGAAACGCTGGCTAGCTTTGAAGTCTAGAGTTTCCACCCTTCTCCCCGTCTAGATTTGTGTGTCGAGAAGTAAGCTCTGAAGATGAAGAAGGAAGGCAGCAGCTCACCTGTGTCCGGGAAGCTAAGTTTTTGGATGCTCCAGACATGTGGGTTTCCACGGGCCGGTTCATACTGTACCTGGTATCAACGGAAAATTGTGAAAACACTGCCCAGCCCTTTCACACCGACTTCCTTCTAACTCATAAACAGAGCGCGTAACTTCTATTTTGAGACATTAAAAAGCATCCAGAAATGTGCTGGGAGTACAGAATATAACTGAGTGGGTGCCAACCACACAGATTTCATGCTTTCCCAAAGAAAAATACCTGCGAGACTGCGTGGAAATGGCTCTTCTGGCAAAGGAACATATTTTACTGCAGAAAATGTGAACACTACGTGAAGGCCTCGCCTTTCTGACCTCCACTGCGACACAGGTTTGGGCTAGTTCTCTTCCGTGGCTACTGACAATTATTTATCTTTTCAGTCTGGTGCGTTGCCTTATGTTTGGAAATGTTGGGGGCCCTCTGAAAATGCCAGCGCTCTGCATGCACTGTATCTGAGAGGGGAAATGATTTCACTTGTCAGCAGGGATTTTCATAGCGGAAGTCAAGCTGGTTTTTTAAGTGAAGTGACCTCCCTCAGACTTGAAATTCATTCAGGGAGGGAGAATTTGCTTACATATTGGTTCCCAGTTTCAGGACTCGGTCTCCATAAAGTTCAAAAGAACCTTCTTTTGGTGCAGTGACATAGTGTCCACCATGCTTGAATTCTATCTTCTTCACTTCTTTGCCTTTGTCGTTGAACATTCTACAATACAAATATGACATGATGGAATGTTCTCCAAGCTTGGGGAGTCCTGGAGGCTTCTTTATTCTTTGTACTATGGGACAAAAAGGAATTCATGCACTCCTTCAAGATAAAGATGCTGGCTGAAGCAATAATAATAATAATACAATAATAATATTTACCAAGCGCATATTATGTGCCAGGTGCTGTGCAAGCACTTTAGAGCATTATTATCTTATTCACCCTCACAGCAACCATTTAATAGATGAGGAAGTGAATCCTGAAGAACTGGGTGCTTGGCCTCAAGTGTCTGCTCAGTGGCACAGCTGGGATGAGAACCTGACCTTCTACCTGCCGTGCTTTACTGAAGGAAGGGGGGGCCCAGCAGTGCCGCATTCTCTGTGGTGGCCCACGGGTTTGTTCCCTGGCACCCCAACGTTGGTCTGACGGTTACAGTTGAGAATTCACCTGATGAGTCCAGGAACTTCAGTTCCCCAGGGAACAGGCCCGGACACGGGCAACACAAAGCGACCATTAGAATTCTGGACTCTGTCCTTTAGAAATATGGATACCTGGAAAAAAAATACACTTATTGTCATTTTTTTGGTATATTTTTCTAGACACAAGCACTCTGAGGATGGGTAAATGTATAATGGCTTGGGGATGTTACCTAGTGGGTTTATAACAACGAGACAGAAAGACTCAGCATAACTAGCCCTGCAGAGTTGCGGTGTTGTTACAAACAGACCTTTTGAAGTGCATAGCAAGTCTTCCAGGTGAACTGTATTACCCCCATTTTAGAGATGAGGAAGCTGAGGCTCCCAGAGTGAGGTGACTTGCCCGAAGAGAATAGTAAGAGACAGGGCCACGATTCAAAACTAATTCCACACCCATTCCTTGTTTCCCTGCCGAACTTCCCATACATCTGTGAGGCTTGAGCTATCCGAACCTTCATTTTACAGGTGAGGAATTGGCAGCTTAGAGGTTGAGGCACTTTCTCAAGGCCAGCCAGCTCACAGGGGGCAGAGCTGAGGATTCAACCCTTGTGTTTCTGACTCTGGAGCCCAATCTTTTGGCCATGTGCTGGACTGGTGGGAAGAGGCCAGAGCACGTGGATACGGTTGGCATTAGAGTCTGAAGTTTTTCTATGTGACTGAAAACACCACATTATGCTTATTTCTACTCCCTGGTTTGTGTACTTTTTAAAAAAATTTATTTTTATTTTTTTTTAGGTAATCTCTATATCTATATCCAACATGGGCCTCAAGCTCAAAACCCAGAGATCAAGAGTCGCCTGCTCTACCGACTGAGCCAGCCGGGCGCCCCCTGGTTTGCATACTTCATGTCAAGGTCAGGGTCAGATTAAATCCCATAAAGGCTGTAGCAGTTAATCAGTTTTATTGGATCTTAGCTTCCTCATCTGTAAAATGAGATAAATTTGAAGATCCCTTAACTCTAAAATGCTACAAGATTATATTCGTAATATCATCAAAAGTAAGCGTCTGTTGCGTGCAAACAAACGACGATGGGAAGCGGTAAGAATTCATAAGCTGGCAGTTTGGCTCGGCTCATGCCCCGGCTGGGCCACTCCTTGGCTCTGGGTTTTTGGTAAGTTACACAACCTTTCTGTGCATTGGTTTTCTCTTTGGTAAACTAGGGGTAATAATAGCATCTATTCAATGGGCGAGTGTTACCCGCTAAATCAGATAATGAAAAGGCAGTTATCACAGAGTCTGACACATAGTAAGTGCTCAATACATGGTAGCTAATACTCTCAGTATTACAGTCTAATTGGACACAGGACCCAAGCATAAAATGGGAAAAAGGGACAGTATAAAGCAGGAGATGCTGGGTAGCATATGCATAGTTAAGTGACCCACTGAAGAGAATGACCACAGGCATGGGGGTGGTAGGGCTAACTGTGGGTTTGGAGCTGGTCCTAGAGGAAGGTGGGTGTGAAGACATTTTAGAAGCAGAGATGGGAGGGCAGAAGGTATGTTTTCGGGGGAATGTGTAAACTGGTTTGATTGGAGGGTTTGGCTGGACAACTGTTAAGGAATTTTTGCCCTTGAGATTCTGTGACCAAGGGATGTGAATACAAGCACAGAGAAAGAAAATTTAGAGGCAAGAAAAAAAAAAAAAAGAAAGAAAATTTAGAGACGTGGGAATGTATATATATGTGCTGGACCCTCTGTGAGCCTAATTCTAACACGGTTGACTATGTCACAGCAGGTCTGAAATGGACACACTTCAGTCCAACGTGTAGCTGTGTTTGACCCAACAACCTGCCCTTGGCTGGACAGGACTGTTGGGTCTGTCTGCTTGCCCAGCCCCTCTGCTGGCCCTCAGCTGTAAGTGCGACTCTCCCCTGTCCTTCTCTTACTCCACCCTTTTTTCCCCCAGCTGATCCCATGTATTCCCAGTGTTCACCTCCGTGCTGATGGCTCCCAGATCTCGAGCTGCCACTTAGCCTTCTTCCCTGGGCACTTGATGCATCTATCCCATTGCCTATTAGACGTGTCCACCTATAGGTTCCGTGGGATGCACCTCAAATTCACCCTGCTCAGAACAGGGGTCATCATGGATCCTCCTCTGGTGTTCCCAGTCGTAGTGGATGACACCGTGAGGGCACCAAGCCAGCAGTCTGAGCTCCCCTGACCCCCACCTTCCTATGTCTCTTCAGTCGTCAAGCCCCGCCTCCCCAGTATCACTCCTTGTATCTGGCCCCTCCTTTCCGCCCTGGTCCCTGGTGCAGACCTTTGTTGTTTCTGACTTGGCCAAGAGGCGCCTCCTAACTGACCTCGCTGCCTGCCCTCTCACCCGGTTGTGATCCCTCCTCCAATGGGCTGCTGCAGAGACTCTTCTAAACTTCTATCTGACCATGTCCCTCCCCTGCTTCAGTGGCTCTCTACTGCCTGCCTGGTAATGTCCAGTTGGCCCTTGTTCTTCTCTGTAGCCATGTTCCTCCTTGAATCCTACGTTCTAGCCATACCCGAACGCTTGCAGCCTTCTGCACCCCTGCACCACCAAATGCCCCAGGCGGTTACGTGCCTCATGCCCTTATTGGGATGGTGTCCCTCACCTAGGGTGTCCAGGTAACCCCTCCCCTTATTGCCCATGGGCCTGTGAAAACCCATTTTTAAAAAAAGATGTCAGATCCTCTATGAAGACTTTTCGTTTTCTTTTCTTTTTTAAAACATTTATTTAAGTAATCTCTACACTGAACGTGGGGCTTGAACTCACAACCCAGAGATCAAGAGTCGCACGGTCCACCAACTGAGCCAGCCAGGCGCCCTGACTTTTCTGATTCTCTTAGGTAGAACTGACCACTCCCTCCTTTGTGGCCTCTCTCTTTATACTCTCCTGTTTTAAAATCAAACATCTGCAAGGCACTTGGTGCCTTTTCCCCTTCTCATTATAATGAGTTCCTGAGGGCAGGAAGCATGTTTCCTATGGAAAGAGGAAATGAAGGTCACAGAGCTGTGAGGCCAGAGTGCTGGATGAGGCGTGTCCCTGAGGGTGGGGACAGGGCTCTGGTGGCCAGGAGGACAGTGAGCCAGGGATGTGAACGCTCTGGGAACACAGGTGAGTGGCTTGGCAGGAAGTTTCAGCAGTGAGTGCTGAGTGCAGGGTTTGCACGGTGTTGTAGTTGCTGGTCTGGCCTCACTAGAGGAGGGCCACGTTGGTGAGGGCAGGAGAATAAAGATCTGAAAGTGAGGGGGCAGGTGGCAGAATGCCGACCCTGCTTCTCACACCCTACCGGTGGACGAGGGAGAATGACCAGTCTCCACCAAGAGCCAGAAGACTTCAAATGCCATCTCTATGATGTATGCTGACCATCTCTCCTCTGGGCTCTCAATTTGCATATTCAGTTGCTCATTTGACATCGCCAAACAGGAGGTCTAATAGGCAAATCAAACTTAGATAGAGTTAATTAATTTTTCTACCCAAATACACTTCCCTCAGTCCCTCTGCCTCTCAGTCAATGGCACTAGGCACCAGCAGCTGCTCAGGCCAGAAACATAGTAGTCATTCTTCATTCGTCTTTTCCTTCCTCCCCACGTTCAATTTCTCAGTATTCAATTTCTTACTGCTCTTGCCCTGAAGGGATACCCCAGATGTGACGAGTTCTCGCTATCTCCAGTGGCAGCACCTATGCCAAGAACTTTCATTTTCTACCTAGATTTCTACAATAGTGTCCTCACTGCTGTCCTACCTCCAACCCTGCCCCATGCAGTTCACCTTCCAGAACACAAATCAGATCATGTTACCACTTACCTTAGGATGCCTGAAATGTTTTCTTTACTCTAAGAACAAACTAAACTCCTCACTAGGGTATAAAGCTAAAGTCAGCTGGTAGGTGCCAATTCGGTTAGGACTGGCGTCTGGCCTGATCCGTTAGTGCCCCCCTGCACACTATACCTGTGAACTGCAGCACTCCTGCCTACATGCGCTTCACTCACACTGGCTTCCTCTCCGTCGTCCTTTGTCCACCTCAGGGCCTTTGAACTTGCTGTTCCTTCCGTTTAGATGTGCTTCCCTGAGGTCTTTGTTAGTTACGTTCTCAACTAAAATGTCTGTCCTCAGAAAGGCTGCCCTTGACTCGACTCTAACTCTCTCATAAGGATGTGCTGTCCTGTACAGTAGCTACTAGTCAAGTGCAGCTATTAAAATTAAGCTAAATTAGGGGCGCCTGGGGGGACTCAGTCGGTTAAGCGTCTGCCTTTGGCCCAGGTCATGATCCCGGGGTCCTGAGATCGAGTCCTGCATTGGGCTCTTTGCTCGAGGAGAAGCCTGCTTCTCCCTCTGCCCCTCCCCCTGCTCGTGTGTTCTCTCTCTCTCTCCCTGACAAATAAATAAATAAAATCTTAAAAAAAACAAAATTAAGCTAAATTAAAAATTCAGTTTCTCGGTCACACTAGCCATATTTCAAGTGCTCAGTGGCCACCTGGGGCTAGTGGCTATCGTACTAGACAGCACAGATACACTCTCCATCGTGAAAGGGCTATTGGACAGCGCTGGTCGCAGGCGACATCCCATCCCTGTTGCCCTTTATAACTTTACCTTATCTTGCCATCTTCCTAAAGTTATCAGAACAAGAACATGACTTACTTATCCTCCCTGTCTATTCCTACTAGGCGTAGAACCTCGTTAAGGCAGGGCCTCGGTCTTGTTCACTTCTGTATCTCTAACACTGAAAATGGTGCGCTCTATAAACCTGTGGTGGACTGACGAGTATCACAGGGATGAACTGTTTCCAAGCAGAGCGGGTCGTGGAGGGGAGGGATAGGGAACGTTCTATGAAGAGGCAAAGATGGCATGATGTTTTCCAACAACTGAAACAACGGGAGGCACACGAGGAAAGTCCTCGAGGGAAGGAAGCATGAATGGGAATGAGAGTACAGGAGAGGGCGGCTGAGCTGAGGAGCCTACCCTTTCGGAGGCAACTCTGGAAGGACTCTGGAGGGCTGAGGGGGTTGGGGATTGGAATGGTTGTAAAGAACTGCTCAGGATTCCACGTGGAAGTGGTCTTCGGGCGGTCTGTGGCCAGGCCTGGGTGCAGGTCAGGGCCTTGAGCACATTCAGACCACTTCAGGTTGTTTCTTGATACCACAGAAAGCTGTGGATATCAGGATGCGGCGTTTTGCGTTTGCTTTGGTTAAACAGTAAGCAAGGGGGTGTTAGATCAGACCAGTGTTTTCTTGACTTTTAGTTGGTTTTACTAACAAATCTAAAGACTACCAAGGCTGTTTTAAAAACAGGGAAAATCTGCCTTGGCAAGCACAAATTGCAGCTGAGCAGAAATACCATTCAAGACCAGATTCGGAAGACCAGCCAAGTGTCACAGCGGTGGCTGAATATCGTCAGGATATGTGATTCCTATTTTTCTTCATGACCATTCTGATGTTTCATTGCTTGCCTATTTAGCAATTAAAGCTTAATATATTTTGTAGTTTAATGTATTTTAACGATTTTGTTATAAACTTATTATTAGGAGTGTCTTTTCATTATAATGAATTTTATCTTGTCAGAACTGAGAAATCAATATGGCTGCTCATATCGCTACAATCCATAAAACAATATCTAAATAGGCACCATTTTGATAAGAATCTGATGCAGAGTTTTCAATATTTTAAAGCAATGCAAAACTTAATCTTATTTGTACTTTCATATTTTTTATTTTAATCGATGACTATTAGAGATCTTAATTTATATTGGTGTTATTATTACTCGATCCATAGCAAATAAAATTATTCATGAGGGTTAAACATGAAATTGGCCTCTGAGTTGAAATCTATTTGTCTTGCCTGGTCCGTGGAAGGGAAATAATGATCAGGCACTAAGTGCATCCTACTGCTTCTTTTTTTTGAATTTTATTGTGTGAATATGTTACGCCTACACAAGTACAAGATTCAAAAGGTTCAAAAGATATATGATGGAACATAAGTCTCTGTCCTGTTCCCATCCTCCATGCAGTTCTCCACAACCAGGAGGTAATCACTGTGACCAGTTTCTGGAAGGAAACGTACAAGCAAATCCACACATATTACACACGATGCATCAGCTATACGCTCGCAATAAGGCATCATCATGTCCAGTTTTCAGATGAAGAAGGTAAGGCTCAAGTGAGATAATTTGCCCAAGCTCATGGAGCTGTGTTGGAGCTGGGATTCAGACGCCAGGATGTTTGACTCCAGAGCCTCGGCTCATTTGGCCCTATCACCCATCCTTCCCTGAGCATCGTGTTAATTTATGCAGAGGAACGAAGTCCTGTCCAAGAGAGACAGGCCCCACATTCAGGAGCTCAGCAGTGTGTGGAGTTGTCCCAAGTAGGCCTGACAGGGTCAGGACGCAGGGTCAGTTGGGAGCCACAGCCAACAGGCAGAGGGGGGCCTGAGCCAGCCTGGGGGCAGCGGGAAGGGGAAGGAGGATGTGGACCCTGAAAAGGCAGCCTTGGGAGAGCTTTAGATGAAGAGCAGAGAAGGGGAATCAAAGGTCACGCTCTGCTTCTGAGCTGAGTGAGTGAAGAAGTGGTGGGGCCCTCACAAGAAATCGGGATGCTGGAAGTGGTGCAGGACTGGAATTTTGGAGATGAGTTTCACTGCAGACCTTACATTGTAGGCACTGGGTGCCTCCTCACGGAGAGCTCAGCAAGCAGGTGGAGATGTGGGTCTAGGTGGCAGGGCTAGGGCAAGGGGAGGGTGTAGGTGAGACTCCGAAGTCCTAGGTGAAGGTGAAGGAAAGGGGGAGGAAGGAGTGAGGGGCACAGAGCTGGGAGGGGTAAAGCAAGGCCAGGATGGTCTGGCGCCATGAGAGTCCAGGAAAGGTGGGTTTCATGGAGTGGGAGGGCAGCCTCCTGCCAGGGGCAGATACTGGAGAGGTCAAGGATGCTAATGGTTTGAGAAAAGGCTTTCTCATTGAGATCAGGCTGGTAGCCTTGAGAACACATTTCCTCCAGAGAAGAGAATAAATCATATTTTAAAGGAACACATAAAGTAACTGGGAAGGAATGGCGGTATCATTGTCTTCCTTGGTCCATTTAAAAACTGCTGAGATTTGTTATCAGAAAGTTTATCATCATGGAGCCAACCATGGAGGAATCACTAACTGGGCAACCTCAGCCCTCCTTTGCCTGACCACTTGGCACCCTGCTTCCCTAGGACGGCAGTGGCAGCGTGCTCCTGGGCCGCCCATTCACTCACCCGGATGTGCAGGTCCTGGAAGAAGATGAGGAGTGTCTGCCGGATCAGCTGGAACTCCCCCGCAGACAGTGCCCCGTATATCTGCCGGATGCAAAGCAGAGAGAAGCGCTTCACTTCCAGAAGTGAGGTGAGAAGTGCAGACGGGCAGGGCTAGGCGGGCACTGGGGGGCAGGAGCCAGAGAAGCAGGCAGGGACTCAGCTGCTGGGGCTGAGAGGGGCAGCGGCAGAGCCAGTGCGGCCGACCCCAGTGGGCCACAGCCAAGTAGGGGGACACTTCACCTCTCCTGTTCCCCCCAGACCTGGAGGGGCCCTTCCCCCCGCCAGCTCCCTTTCAGAAAAGTCAAGAGGAAATGGCCATGCCCTGTGTCGTTGCTTTCCACATGTGGAAGCCCACAGTGAGAGGGCCTAAGACGGTAATGCCTGTTATATGACCAAATGGATACTTGGAGATTTTTAGGATTCTTCAGGAGAGTGGCAGGCTTTGGCATCCGTCATCCTGTTCTGTCTGTCATAGAATCTGGCTTTTTTTTTTTTTTTTTAAAGATTTTATTTATTTATTTGACAGAGAGAGGGAACACAAGCAGGGGGAGTGGGAGAGGGAGAAGCAGGCTTCCCGCGGAGCAGGGAGCCCGATGCAGGGCTCAATCCCTGGGACCATGACCTGAGCCGAAGGCAGACGCTTAACGACTGAGCCACCCAGGTGCCCCGAATCTGGCTGTTTTTAACAGGGGAATGAGAACAAGAATGGGGCTGAGAGGTGATGAACCGGCGCCCCGCTTACTTCAGTCAACTGCCGGAAAGTCTCCTCCACCTGATGCAGGATGGCTGGGGAGTCTTGGATGAAACCCTTGATGGCGTCTAAATGATTGAAAGTGATCAGCAACACATCTTTGGGCCGGGGACACAGCAGTATTTGGTATTTGAAAGCCATGGTCATCAGGTCATACAGCTGCACAAAAAATAGAAGCAGACATCAGCACCTCCACACAATTGTCCAGTCAAGCATTTACTGAAAACCAGTTCTGGGCATCTCATACAGCTCAGGTGACCATGTCGGTTATCACTCAAACCAAGAGTGTAAAAGGGGATGATGTGAATAATGAAGCTGGGACAACAGGTATAAACCAGGGCATTCCCGGGAAAGCCAGGATTTCTGGTCAGCTTACGTATGCTGCTGACAGGAACATGTTTGGAACAGTATTGGCAGCCGTGGGGCCCTGGACTGGGTGCTGGCCTCAGGGAGAGCAAGTTCAAAAACCAGCCCTCTGCTGCTGTGGTCGATGTGTTGTGGATGGCCCTGGCCATGTCCCTTTGCCTCTCTGAGCCTGAATTTTCTCATCTGTAAAAAATATTCCCTGGGGCACCTGGGTGGCTCAGTTGGTTGAGCGGCCAACTGTTCTTTTTTAAAGATTTTATTTATTTATTTGACAGAGAGAGACACAGTGAGAGAGGGAACACAAGCAGGGGGAGTGGGAGAGGGAGAAGCAGGCTTCCTGTGGAGCAGGGAGCCCGATGTGGGGCTCGATCCCAGGACCCTGGGACCATGACCTAAGCCGAAGGCAGACGCTTAACGACTAAGCCACCCAGGCACCCAAGTGGCCAACTCTTGATTTCGCCTCAGGTCATGATCTCACGGTCTGGGCTCCCTGCTCAGTGTGGAGTCTGCTGGAGATTTTTCTCTCTCATTCTCCCTCCCCCCATTCGAGCTCTCTTTCTCAAATAAATAAGTATATATATAAATACAATCTTAAAAGAATTACTCCCTAATTTCCTGTCGTTGCTAAACTGCTGAGAGGAGTCAAGGGGAGAGTATGTGTGCGTGTGGCAAGTGTGAAATCCTACAACCATGTAAGAGCAATTTTAAATGGTGAACAATCCTTAATGAGATATCAGCAAGCCCCACGTGCGGTCTGGCCGTCCACGAACCATCAGAGGCGAGACACTGGTGAGGACCAAAGTGGTCAAGATAGGTTTTGTGGAAGCAGAAGGCTGCAGTCATAGGTTCACACAAACTGTCACATATGGCGACTGCCTGAGTAGGTTTGGGGCCGAAGATGAGGGCTGTCTGAAATGACCACAGTGTTTTCCACCTAGTGCCTGGGAGAAGGCCGACGCTGACAGTGGCAGGGCAGTCTGGGGGATGGGGGTGGAAGGAACCAGTCTGGGAGAGAAGCTAGGGCGTGACTGATGCAGGATGGAGGATAATCTACACCCACAGAGTGTAGTACTGAGCGCACTCACATACATCACCTTGTTTGGTCCCATTTAATCTTCACATGGACTCTATGACGAAGATGCTAGCCCCAGTTTAAAAATGAAGGGACTTGCTTAATTTCACACAGCTGGTAATAAATGGCAGGATGAGCTTTGAACTCAGGACATTCAGATCCTAAGGCATTTGCTAGAACTTTCTACATGATCCCATTTCTCCAACATGCAGCTAAATATTTCATTTGGAAAGCGGAATACCCAGGAACACCCTGGGGTGTGTGTGGGGGGAATGTATAAAACTAAAGATACAGACTTGGGACTCTCTGCCATCATTATCACACGTTAAGCACCTGTTGTTGACAGGACCCCATGAGAGGAATAAAGGATAAAACCAGGTAGAAGACAAAGAAATGAAAGTTCAGAGTTATTCAGTAAATTGAGTCTACAGCTAGTATGGTAGAGCTAAGACTTGAATCCAGGTTTTTTTATTCCAAAGGACACAAATTTGTCCTTTCCATGGAGAAAGGAGAACCTTTCTCCATGGAAACCTAAACCTTCTCAAAGGCAGAAGAAGAGCAAGCAGCAGAGGAGATGATTAACATTGATTGAACATCTATTATGTGCCAGGCCTACGTGTTTTATGTTTTCTCACTTAATCCTCCTGAAACTGATGAAAAAGCTATTATTATCCCCATTTTATAGATTAGAAAATGGAGGCTCAAGGAGATAAAGGAGCTTTCCAGAAATAAGTGAGAGGAGGTAAGGGCACAGTTAAAGGGAGACAGCTCCCTGAGGTTGCCAGGTACCAGCCGGAAGTGAGCACGGATTTTGTATACTTGGCACTCACTGTCAGTCCTCAGGACTTACAAACATTCACATAATGGAGGAACTAAAAAATGAATTCTTTTAAAATTATTATTATTGCTATATTAAAAGTAACTGAAGTCCATATTTTATTCAGATTTCATTAGTTTTCCCCTAATGTCCTATTTCTGTTCCAGGACCCCAGTAACATTTAGTCATCAGGTCACCTTAGGCCTCTCTTGGCTGTAATGATTTCTCTAACTGTCCTTGTTTTTGGTGGCCTTGAGAGTTTTGAGTACTGGTCAGGTACTTGTAACATGACCTCCAAATGTTATCTGTCTGATTTTATTTATTTGACATAAAGAGAGCACAAGCAGGGAGAGCAGCAGAGGGAGAGGGAGAAGCAGGCTCTCCATGAGCAGGGAGCCCGACGTGGGGCTCGATCCCAGGACCCTGGGATCATGACCTGAGCCAAAGGCAGACGCTTAACCGACTGAGCCCCGGAGGTGCCCCATCTCTCTGATATTTTTCTCACAATCAGAATGGGGTGTGGGTTTTTAGGAGGAAGACCACAGAGGTAGAGTGCTATCCTCATCACACTATATCAGGGTACACACAACCAATGTGACTTACCACCATTGTCATTGACCTTATAGTGTTTGTCATTTTTCCACTGTAAGTCAGCTGTTCTCTTCCCTTTCCATACTGTCCCTTTGGAAGGAAGTCACTGAGTATAGCCCCCATACAGGGAGAGGGGAGTACCTATATTCTGAACAGGAGAGTTTTTTGAATAGGAGATTTTGCAGAGTGCCCCAATAATTTGTGTCCCAAAGAAACAGATATGTTCAGGGGCACCTGGGGGGCTCTGTCAGTTGAGCGTCTGCCTTCTGCTGGGGTCATGATGCCAGGGTTCTGAGATCGAGCCCCACGTCGGGCTCCTTGCTCAGTGGGGAGCCTGCTTCTCCCTCTCCCTCTGCCTGCCACTCCCCGTGCTTGTGCTCTCTCTCGCCAAATAAATGAATGAAATCTTAAAAGAAAGAAAGAAAGAAAGAAACAGATATGTTCATGTTTCATTTTTTTTTTTTAAGATTTTATCCATTCGTTTGAGAGAGAGAGTGTGGTGAGAGAACACGAGCCAGGGGGAGAGGCAGCGGGAGAAGGACTTCTGCTGAGCAGGGAGCCTGACACGGGCTTGATCCCAGGACCCCAGGATCATGACCCGAGCCAAAGGCTGACACCCAACCAACTGAGCCATCTAGGTGCCCCAATATGTTCATGTTCTAAGTAAAGACTGAGCAGTTTTGAATTTGCTTTAAAAATGCCCGGTTTCCTCATCACAGAGCTGAGATTTGTTCTGAAGCAGAATTAAAGTTTTTAGGGATAGGCACTTGCACTGGGTCGAGGTGTGGGTTCCTGAATATGGGCATGAACACCAGCTCTCTCTCTGGGCAGGTGGAACGACATGAACATCAGAGGGGTTGGGATGGATGACTTGAGGTCCTTTCTAACTCTGGAACTCAGTACCAACAACTGATACTTACAAGTGTCTTTTTTTGGCAAGGCACCACTGCATACATCGTCTCATTTGACCCAGTCTGTGCTCATGCACCAAAGGTACAAGAAGTGCAACCAGCGGGACAGAGGCAGCTCTCTGCTCACCTTATCCATGCTGGCCTGGTTTAGTCTCATAATGGAAGCATGAGCCAGGCGGTCGTAGACAGTCCTCAGGGCCTTCTTGGAGTAGAGCTCTTGCGGTTTGAACAATTCCTCCATAAACTTTCGATTGAACATGGTTGAGATGATGTCATTCAGAACTGTAGAGACAAGAGAGAATACAGCTAAGCAAGTACCGGAGGAAGCTTTATTCAGGAAATGCTCTCTGTATATGAATGGAATGCAGGAGCTGGGTCTATGCAGAGTGGGGATGCTGATGGCTGGTGAGATCTGCTCCCTCGGGAGAAACCACACAGGTATCCCAATAGAAAGCAGGGTCCAGAGTGCTTTATGAGACTGTCTCTGAGCAAACATAAATGTGACAATGTGCTTCAGTGGTTACAAACCACTTTTGCACATACATTATCTCACTTGATGATAGGGGAGATGTTTCTTTAAAAAAATTCCTATGAACATTTTAGATTAGATCTCTTCCTTAAAATGAGAAACAACATTGCTCTTTTTCTGGTTTGTTTAGCTAATCTATAATGTTTTTACTTAAAATTAAATTTCATAAAAATGGGACCAGTAACGGTAATTGACTCTTTTTAAAGGAAAAACATTTTATGAAAATAGACAAGTCTACCCACTGGTTAGAGATGAAAACATTTCTAATGTTTCTACAGACATGTACTTCAGATTAGCACCATTTTAGAATGTCTTAATTTCTACATTTGATCTATAATATTGATATTACACTGTGGTGATGTGTCTCATATTGTTGTTCAAATGGAAAATTTCCATCTGGTGAGAATAAAAATCCTAAGGCATGTGCAAACCAAAGTGTCTATAATTCTAGTTCTTCATTCACTTGTTCATTTCGATATTTTGTGCTACTCAAATAATATTAATTGAAGGCTAGGAAAACCCTCTGGAACAAGAAATAGGAACAGGTATGTATGAACACAGATTATTCTTAATTAAGCCAGATATATCCTGGCCTAAGGGTGACAGGATAAGGATGCTGAGAATGTACATTCACGGTAATTAAAATTTGAAAGAAAACTGATAACTTACAATAATTATACAAAATCAATTATTAAACATGAGTGATTATCACTGAAGGATACAAATGCCCCTCTCTTTTGCCAAAGGTTGCACCAGGTGATTGGTTGTGACCGTGTATTTTAGAGACGGAAGGCAAGGTGGCTCATTCAGGTCATGGTTTCAGGCAACCTCTCTAGCTTTAAGTAACTGATAGAAGTACCCTGGGGGCCAGGCCAGCATTGGGGTGTCCATCTGGCTCAGTTCGTAGAGCATGCGACTCTTGATCGTGGGGTTGTGAGTTTGCGCCCCACTTTGGGTGTAGAGATTACTTAAAAAAAATAAAATCTTGGGGCGCCTGGGTGGCTCAGTCTGACTCTTGATCTCAGCTCAGGTCTTGATCTCAGGGTGGTGAGTTCAAGCCCTGTGTTGGGCTCCACGCTGGGTGTGGAGCCTACTTATAAACAAACAAACAAACAAATAAAATATTAAAAGCATCTCAAAGAGCATTTTAGGGGAGAAGGGGGAGCTTCTTCATTGTATTTAAATTTAGAGGGAGGGGAGGGGATTCCCCACCTTTTGACACAAAAGAACTAAATGACTGACTCCCTACAGATGTGTTGAACTCACACTTGACCTTGGACTTTACTCGAGGCTCCATCCTCTTTGTGAGGAAGAACCTAATCCATTACCAACACAGGGTGTCTCTCACATCTGACAATTTGAACCCGTCGCAGCTTGCCCTTAATGTGCACTAACATTTCCCCAGTGTGGACAGCTTGGAGACATAGGAACTTTTCTGGGTTTGCTTCATGAATGCTCTTTTGTCTTTGACCTAAGCAAGCAAGGACCGGCAAGAAACTGGGTTTTCTACCTTTTTCTTACCATAGCCTATATCAAATGCAGAATTTGCAAGGAAATAGGTACAAATGAAAAGCCACACATGAGGCCTTGAGAGAAAGAATTTGAAGAACTTTCTACGGATTTATGTAGGGCAAAGAGGAGTGCCCAAGAGGAAGAATTCCAGTTGAAGGATCGCATCAGCTCCGATTATGTCAATGCTTTCAGAAGCTGCCATTCGCCTGGGTGCTGAGCCATTTCTCTAGAGTCTTTTAAGAGTCCCTAGCAGTATCTATGAATATAGCTTAGACCCAAATACATCAGTTCTAAAAGAAAGAAAATTGCAGGGGGATTGTTAGTCACTCTGGCAAAGTAAAAAGCAAAATGAAGCCTTTCCCCCTGGGAAGTGAATAGGCTATATATCATCACGGCTCCTTGCATCCTAACAACCAGAAAGTTCTCCTGTTGTTAAGAGTACAGCACGCCCTGTCCCTGTGGGCCGAGCAGTGAACACAAATGACCCCACAGGGGAAATGGCAGTTTGATGATTGGGCCCTGGTACCCAGAGCTCCCGCCTCTCGAATTTAAGTCTTTGGAAAGACCATGGGGGCACAAATTGACAAGTTTATGTCTTACCCTGTGCTTTACCTAGCACTTGGTTGAGGTGGGCCTACATCTGTACCAGACATGAGATAAACACCAGGGCACAAAGCGGAACTGGCAGCTATCCCTGCCCTAGAGAAGTAGCCCAGGTCGTATTTAAGTTAAACCTGAGAAATGGGTTTAAGCAGACCTGTCAGTCAGTCTTGGTGTTAGTTTTTGGCACTCGCATGAGCTTTGCATAATTTCATGAGGCAGGAATGCACTAGGAGCCAGGTTTTGAGGGACAGAGACTAAGGGCAGGGAAGGAAATAAATTTTCACAGTTGCATCAGAAGTGTTAGTAACTGAGTTCTTAACAGATCAGGTTCCTCGTCCTGGGTTCTGAAGTCAGTTTCTGCTCATTATTTTGTAATGCCTAAGTTAAAATAAATTCCAATGATTCAATTATGTATGCTAACAGCCTTCATAATCCACACCTCTTGCCTGAAATTCTGCCCTGCGTCAAGATGTGGGCCAAAAATTGCTCACAGGAAATGGTAAAAGACAATAAAAGTGTATCAAGCACTTCAGTTGGGTTTTTCTTTGAGCCTGGCCTGATGAAATAATTCTCTTGATGAAAGCAACTGAGTTTTTACCAGCTACCTCTGCTATACATTTGTTTTTGGGAACATGCAATTTGGAACCCAGGGTAAAAGGGAGAAGCTACTACTTCTGGATGGTTACGGCTTTTGAATCCTTACTATGTCCCAGGCACTGGCCTTAGAAGTTTCCATGCATTCTCTCATTTAAACCCCAAGACAACTCTGAATTATTCTCCTTATTCTATCAAGGAGGAACGTTGAGTTTTAGATAGGTTAAAGTGCAAGGTCACACAGCTGGTGGTGGAAGTGAAATTAGGATGGGGTGTTTGATTTTAATGCCCGTGCTCTTACATATTACACGCGTCATCTCCTCAGCACACTTGGTAGGCTGAGAGCATTGAAAACATTGAGGACAATGGCTGATGACATGCATCAACTGCACCCAAATGTCAAGTGATGGAAGGTCCTTGCGACATTTAAGGGTGAGAAAGGCTAAGGTTTTATTCTGAGGAATCGGCAAACTTTTCAAGTTTGCTGCTAGTCGTGGGTGAAGGGAAAATGGAAGATTCGGCACGACAAGGCCACAGCGCATGCGCGCTTCGCATGCAGCCACCTGCTTCCATGTTCCTCCGTTGCTCGGTAGAGATCTCTGGGTGCTGAGCAGAATGGCTCAGGGAGGAGCCCTGGCGTCGAAGCACAGTTCTTTGGCTGCACGATACTGTCACAGAATTGTTTTAAGGACTATCAAATAGGGCAGCCGACCCAGAAGTGTAGCTAATGCCCTGCAAAACTTGGAACGGACGAAAGGACAAATACCTCAGGTGCCATATGGTCCTTCGGCCAAAGTGTGCTTGGTTTTCATCTAACATGCTGTATTTATTTATTTAAGTAAGAGATTCCAACGTACAACCAGTCTCTTGGCTAAAGAGAAACTCATGCCTGTGTCTTTCTTAGACATATTTAGGGTGGTCCCCCAGTAAGCCCAATGACGAAGGACCGAGTGAGCCTGTGGATGCAGACTGAACGCATGCAGCCCAGAGATAGCATACCTCGTTTTCTGTCCACCTCTGTCCATTCATCTACATGAAGCATATAAAAAGAAAACACCAGTTCATGAAGCAAGAACATTCTTTTCAAGGAGGCTTTAAAAATAGAAATTCCAATGATCTGGTCTATGAAACTTTACTTTGCATGTTTGCATTAATGTCTAATGCAAATACTCTCTGCCTTCCATTTGAAACTTTGAAAAGGATGACGGGTAAATAACAAGTTCCCAAAAAGCCCTAGAGAGGCTATACCTTCCCAAGAGGAACCTCGTGGGAGAGGAAACCCGGAACTAGCTCCCCTGGGTTTATCTTGAAAGGCCCGAGAAGTCATTTTCTCTAATGCTATGAGAATACACCTCATTCAAAGGAAGGCTTTACAAGGGCGCCTGGGTGGCACAGTCAGTTAAGCATCTGACTCAGGAGGACCGGGGCGGTGGTGCCACAAGGGGCTCAAGTACTCTAAGGGACAGTGGCTCCCTGCTGTTGACAAAGTGGAGCTGGCAAAAGCATGTCCCGCGTTGGCGCCCTCCTGAGGGCAATGACGCTCAGCTCCAGCAGAGGTCGCTGGAGTGCTGCGCGCTCCCGCCCCGGTCCTCCCGAGGATCCAGGGGAAAGTAAACCATGTTCTGTCTTTCTGTTATTTTTCCAGATGACTCGCTTATGCCAATTTCACTTTAGTTATATTTTGAGTGGGAGGAAGGCCCAAGGCTATCCAGAGCTGCCTGCTAAATTGGAACTAGAAAAATAAAAACAGAACCTCACCACTGTGATCTGCTCCTCCTGGAAAAATCACTTACTGGCTGTGTGTCTTTTTCCCCTTCTGTAAAATGAGGAATGTAAACAAAACGTAATAGGGTCTTATTTATGAGTATTTTTAAGAGGACTGGAGTGAGGCAAAGGCACTTTTATTATTCTTGCTATTGCTTAAAACGGGGGGAAAACATTCATATGCAACACTCAAAAGTTGCCCCATGGCAAGAGCACTTCCTTTCTGTTGAATGCCAAACTAGAGGCCTCCACTGTGGTGAAAAACTGCAGTATCTGCAATGGCCTCGTGGGAACGGCATGGCCTCCAGGAGACCAATTAGTTGTGTAAGAGAATGAAAACACCTTGAAGAAATATGATTTCCATTCACAGCATCAATGGGGGACTCGTTTACAGTGTCTCGTGTTTTATAGGCCTCTGTGCACCAGCAACTGTCACAGCGGCTCCTTCAGCTACACCAGCTCTACATGGTGGGATAGATGGGTGTTTCTCAGCTTTCTGAATCCTGCACTCTCCACCCTGTTTTCTCGCTATCTTCTACGAGTCCCCATGAGCCAGTTACTTTCTGTCATTTCTTTCATAAAATCAGTGGGTCCATTGGACAATTTCTTCAGGGCTCCCCCTCTCTTCCCGACCTCCCATTCCCCGCACCCCCAAAGATTCTGATACAGTCCCCCCAAATATGGAAGTATAGTGTAGCACTTAAGGACATACTGGCTAAGAGTGTGAGCTCTGGAGCCTGATGACCTGGGTTCAAATTCTTTACGCTTCCTCTTACTGACTATGTAACCCCAGGCAAATTAACTTTAGTTTCCCCATCTGTAAAATAGGGATAGTATTACCTACATGATAGTATAGTTGTGGGGATTAAGGTCTTCAGAGAAGTCCTTGGTAGACAGTAAGTGCTTAATAAATGTTGGTGTTGTTAGGAAGATATGTCCCCCGGTTTTAGAAGCAGTTACTGGACGAGACTGATGCAAAGCCCTACCTCCAGTGAATGTACAGAAGGGCTGGCTCAGGCTCCATCCAGCATCTCACATGATGTCTGACACTCATCTAAACTGTGGAAGGGGGGAAGGAGTGTGTGAATGTGAATTACTAAAAATGGTTGAAACTCCCTAAAGCTGTATTTAGCAAACCCAGAAGAACTGTAGCTCCTGAAGACAAAGGAAACCAGTCCCTTCATATTCACAGGGTCTTGCCCAGACCCCCTCTTGAAAGCCAACACCTGCCACTCATTGTGCTAAACATGTTGAATACATGATCTCATTCAATTCTGACAACTTTGCTGTGAGTATGTATGATGCCCATTTTATGGAAAAAGAAACAGGCTTAAAGATGTTACACTCCAAGGACATACAGCTGGTTAAAGGGCAAAGCGAATTGGAACCCAACTGCATGGCTGCAGAGAGTATGCTCTTAATTGCTAACTTATACCGTTTTTTAAGATGCAGACCACCAGTGCAAGGTCAGCTCAGTGGTGCCATTAGCCCGAATGCAATGACAGCACATGTGTGCCAAGGAAAACAGAACCCTCTTGAGGAAGAAACGGCAACATCATATAAAATAGCCAATTTAGATCATCAGTTCAACAAACACTGACTGAACACCAATTTATTCTGGTCTAGACACTATGCTAGGTGCTGGAGTACAAAGATGAAGATGATAATCACGTGCGGGGGAGACACCCACAGAGCATTTCAGTACAACCTGGCCAGTGATAAGACAGGGAGAGGCATGCATGGGGTACTATGGGAGTATTCTCAGACCCTTTCCCGGTGTGGGGAGGCTTCCTGAAGGAGCTGATTCTCAAGCTGAATAATGCAGAATGGACGAGGAACCATTAGCACAGAAATGGGAGCTTTGGGGTAGAATGGGGATTATTAGCATGGAAACGTGAATGAACATGTTTTAAATGTAGGCCTATAAGCAGTTTGGTATTAGGATACAAAGTAGGAGGCGGGCAGTGGTGGAAGGTGGGACTGCAGAGGTGGAGAGAGATTAGGTCAGCAAGGGCCCTGAAATGTCCTGCCAAAGACTTGGTCTCCATCCAAACATCAGTGTAAGCTGACAAAGGGTTTTAAGTAGCAGGGAGTATGGACAAGATTTGCATTTTAGAAAGCTCATGGGCAGCAGTGTGCAGAATGAATGGAGGGGGTCTGCGATAGTGGGTTCTTTTGATCTCTTTGTGCATGGACATGGACTCAATTGCACAGACACAATAGTGAATATTTGAATATGTATGCTTAACATCTGAATATGTACGTTTAACATCAGTTGAGCATACGGATTGCTGGATAGAATACATTTTTAATCTGGGGTCATGTCAGTTACCTTTATACCATATCTTTCTCTACCTTGAAATATATATTTCTTCCGTACTTAATCCCAGGAAACTTGGTGAAAGCAGTTGTTGGTTGAGAAGGGAGGAAAAGAAGAAGAAAATGGTGGCAGAGAGTTCTGGGTGGTCATTTCTCTGGAGATTAGATGTGGTGTATATGGGTGACAGATTTTGCATTTTATAAGCTCTCATATAATTATTTCCAGAACTGCCTTCTCTTCCAATAATTGTGAAGGGAATAACGAAACTTTCTTATGTCTTCTTATTCATCTGTTATTTCAGAACCCCACCTTTCTAGAAATAGCTTCTGAAATTAGCAAAACTGGCCTCCAGCTCATGGAGGATACATACAGAGGACAGGAGAATCAGCACCTGTTGGGGAGGGGTGGGGGAAGAGGTTGCTTGGACTAGCAAACAGTGTTTCTATAGGTGGTGGGCAGCTCGGTCTCCTACATTTGGGAGGGACTGGTTGTCAAGAGAGAGAGGGAAATCATCTCTCCAGTTTGAGGGGATGAGGAAATGGGGTGTGTGTGTGTGTGTGTGTGTGTGTGTGTGTCAGGTTCCCTAATAATATACCCTAGCGCGGGTATTAAATCCTTCTGCTGTGAAAACATCTTTTGGGGAATTTGACTCCCGAGGGGCCCTGAGCGGATGGCGCTGTGGAGTTGTGAGAAAGGTCCCTGGCTACAGGAGCGCGGGGTGCAGGGGTGTTGGTCAGTCTGCAGGGGGGCCTGGTTGTGGGGCTCCGGCTGCGCGCGCGGCGGCGGCGGTGAGGGGGACGGGCTGCAGGGCGTGGGGCTGGCTGTGCGGGCCGGGCGCCTCTCACCTTTGCGGGCCTTGTCTGCCGGGATGTTCTGGGCCCGCAGCCGCTGGTCCAGGATGTAAAGCATCTCCCCGCCCAAGTTCAAGAAGAGCAGCGGTAGTGTCCGCAGCGACATGGTGCCAGATGCGGGCAGAGGAGGCGAAGGGCCACGGGACTGGGTAGCCGGAGGCCGGCCTCCGCGTCCGGTCGCCTGGTTGCCAGGGCAACGCGGCGGATGGCAGAACGAGCCAATCAGCGGGCCGTTTGTTGGGAGGCGCCCGGGGCGGACGCTGATTGGGCCGGTGGCAGCAGCCTCCGCGGTAGGCTGGGTCCCCAGCTCTAGCGGTGGTTTTGCCTCCGGCGCGGAGGCAGAGGCGGAGGCAGGGGCAGGGCCTGGCCCAGCAGGTTCGCCCGATATCCTCCCGTCCCCCCGGCCCGAGAACGAGGAAGGCCCGAGCAGAACTTCCGAGCGGGCTCGGGGCGGCCGGACCTGAGGTGGAATCCCGGCTCCGCCCTTTCCTAGCTGTGCGACTCTGGGCACGGAACGTGGAGGGGTGACCCACCTCTCATGGGTGCAGAGGGGAATCCATGAGATGTGCAAAATGCCACGAAGGCGCTCAATAAAATGATAATGGACTTTTCTTTTGAATGGGGGGAGGGCCGGAAGTCCTTGAGTTTGCGTTTCCTTCCTAAAAGCTACTTGGAGTGAATCAAACCAGGCTTGTTCTTGCCTGTCCTGCTCCCGCAGGACGCGTGCTGGGGCTTCTCCGAAGCTCTTTCACGTTGTTGAGCAGGCCTCCCACCTACTTCTCTACTTTGAGGGCGTCCTGAGGTTTACCCCCATCTTGAGCTCCAGCATCACCTTCCTATAATCTGCTGTACCTTTTTACTTCGATGAGCAACCATTTCTGTAAATTTCAATACTTCTAAAACCTACAAAACATCTTTCCCTCCAGCCATTCAGGCTTGAAATCTGGGCCTTGGCTCTCAACTGTGTTTCCCTGGGTGCTATTATCAGTTATCAGTCACTACTTCTGCTTTTTCCTCCAAAATCGTTCTCACATTTATCTCTTCATTTATTTTTCTGCCTGCATTAGTATGTTCCTCCGTGTTACTGCTCTTTTCTGTCTACCACAGGCACCCGCTGCTAGGCTAAATTTCAGCAGTTGCCATTGTCAATATGAGGCATCCCTTCAGTGGCTCCCAACTGTTTGCCAGATCACAGTTTAAATGCCTCAACATGGCATTCAAGACTCTCCACTCAGACTTCAACTACCTATTTAATTTATTATTATTTTTTTATATGTAGGCTCCATGTCCAGTGTGGAGCCCAACATGGACCCTGAACTCACACCCCTGAGATTAAGACCTGAGCTGAGATGGAGAGTTGAACACTTAACGGACTGAGCCACCCAGATGCCCCTCCAACTACGTTTTTAGAGACATCTTCAGCACTCCCTCATTGCTCCCTAATCCAGCTGAACTCATCTACTTCATCAGCTTTGCCCCCTCAATGGAACATCACCTCTTCCTCCTAACCACACCTACCACCGCAGTTTTGCCCTGACATTTGCCAAGCTCAAGTTGTTCCCACACCTTCTCTGGCCCCCTTTCCTTCCCAGCCAAGTTTTTGAGTAGCCTACATTCACAACCTGAATTTCCTTAACATCTTCACTCCCTACCTCACTGCAGCTAGGATTCAGCTCTCTCCATCCTACTGAAACTGCTTTACCATGAAGACTTTTTTCCCCTTAGCCAACATCTCAGCATTGGATACTATACAGTAGTTGACAGCTGGCAGTCCAAGGCTTTGATTTGATTTTGTCTGGTCTCTGCAGTTTTAAAAGGGACAATAACTAGGATAGGGATATATCAAGCAGCTTAACATCACTATCTTATACCTGGTCTTCATACATGACCTGCCTGATTGCTAAAGGCATTTTAGTATGCTATAGCATAGAATCCGCCCATAGCGTCTCAGGTCATCTTTTGCCCCTAGGCAGTGTGGTATAATGAGCAGAACACAGGCATGGAGTAAAGACAGATGTGGCCTTGATTCCCAGGCCTGTCTTTAACCAGCTGTGTGAACTTGGACAAGTTACCTAACCTCTGAGCCTTAGTTCTCACATGGTAAAATGAGGATAATCATGCCAATATGGGGTGGATGGGTGAGGAAGGTGGCTTTAAGGAGGAGATGAGATATTGTGCCTAAGGCAGCACTTACAATGATGCCTTTCCTGTAGTGCCTGCTCCATGGTGTCCCTTTTCTCACCTTCTCCACTGGTCCCCCCTAAATGATGGCACCCGGCCCCTCAGTGCGGGATCTCCACGTAGCTGTGTCCACTCAAAGTCCTGCCCCATAAAGGGCCTTCCCTGCTGTTCCTGGAGATGACATCTGAACAGCAAGTCTGCAGTACTGAGCCTCTCATCTCACTTCTGATTCTGCAGGACCCCACACTCTGTTCTATCCCTACTTCAACCCCCCCCCCCCCCCCGCCAGACCCTCAGTTGCTCCTAAGATCATCCTTCCCACCCTGACATGCCTTTTCTTTGTTTACACTCCTTCTCTGGGCAATTTTACTCACACCCATGGCTTCAATCACCATCCAAACCTAACCCCTAAGCCTGTCTCTAGCTTAGGTCTCGCTTCTAAGTTTCCAACTGTGTTTTGGATGTCACTTTAATACACCTTCCCCCATTTTGGCTTTCCTTCTCAGAATGAAGCCCAAAGTCTTTTCCCCACTGTTGTGGACTGAATGTTTGTATACCTCCCCAAATTCGTGTATCAAAGCTCTAAGCCCCAACGTGATGGTATTTGGAGGTGGGGCCTTTAGGAGGTAACGAATTAGATGAGGTCATGAAGGTAGGGTCCTCACGATGGGATTAGTGCCCTTATAAGAAGAGGAAGAGATCTTTTTCCCCCCCTTGCATGTGAGGACATAGAAAGCAGCAGTCTGTAAGCCAGAAAGATTCCTCACCAGAAACCAAATTGACCAGCACCTAGATCTTGGACTTCCTAGCATCCAGAACTTTGAGATAGTAAGTTTCTGTTGTTTAAACCAGTTTATGGTTTTTAATGGCAGCCTGAGCAGACCAATACACCCAGAAAACTCTATTATTATTATCTGGTGTTTGCTTTCCCCTCTGACCTCATCTCTCCCTATTCTTCTCTTTGTTCACTCAGTTTTAGACACACTGTCTTCCTTGGGTTCTTCAAACATGCCAAGCATACTCAGACATCAAGGCCTTGACATTTCACTTGGTGTGGATGGGTGAGTTTTGCAGGAAAAGGGGTATTCATAACTCCCCAGAATTTATAAGGAATGTTTTGCATATGCACAGTTTCTTGGGGATAGGACTTGTAGCTTTTATCAGACTCTCAATCTGAACACCAGTACCCCTGACCCCCAAACAATAAATTGCTCTGATGTCTCCCCCTCCCATCTACCCTCCACACTGCTGCTGCTTAACCATCTAAAACACAGACTTGGTGCTGTCATCACTCCTTTGTTTTAAACCCTGTCTCCCCGCTCCCTAGAGGGCAGCCAGCACATCAAGCCTCTCACCGCCCAGCTTCAGCTTACCTGTCAAGCTTTACTTCCTGGTCCCACTGCTCCCTGAACACGGCATGCACCTGTGGACGTCTTTGCCTTTGCACTTGCAATGCCATCTGCCCAGGATGCTTTCCCACCCCGTTTCTGCCCGGTGAACTTCCACTCATCCTTCAGGGTCCAGTCCCGAAGGCAGCTCTTATAGCTGGCCTACTCACCCGGCAGTCAGCTGGCCCCACTTCCTCTGCGCGGCTGGGCGCTCGGCCTCACCTCCGCAGGGACGTCACCTGGACCACGGGGTGCTGTTTACATGAGTGTGTGTGAGGTGTGTTGTGAGAATGTGTCCTCTGGTGTGTGAGGGCAGAGGCTCTGCCTCCGACAAGACTGGGATCTCAGAGCTGAATGAAAGAACAAATTCCTCCTCCTCCTCCTCAGGCCACACAGAGCCCCCCCTTCTCTCCTATTATCCTTTAAGGCAGAAAGACAGAACTCAAATAAAATTTATTGGTTTTCTTTGATTGCCTCTGGTCCAGCTTTGGAAGGGCTCTCTGGGTTCTTCTGGCCCTGTTTCCGGGCCGCTGCTGCTTTAGCTTTTAAGGCCCTTTTTTGCTTCTTGAGCTTTTGTACCTCCTGGAAGACCTGGGGATGAAAAGGAGCAGGAAGAGACTGTAATCCTATGCAGCACCTCCGGCTTTGCGCAGGTGGGGCGGGAACGGACCTCCCTGGACGGGCACGCCAGCCTTTCTCCGTGGGGGTGATGGCCTGTGGGTCTCCTCAGGGCCTGGGGCCAGTTCCGTGCCTCTGGCAGGAACAGACAACCCTCCTGCTGCTCTCCCCACCACAGTCCCAGAGCGGGGCCAGCCAAAGCAGCAATTCTTTTTTTTTTTTTTTTTAAGATTTTATCTATTTACCTGACAGAGAGAGAGAGAGACAGAGTGGCAGAGGGAGAGAGAGAGAAATTCTGACTCGTACCTGAATGCACAGGGCCTTCTTGGCTGCCCAGCGTCGGTGGCCTTTCCGGTGGTACAGAGGGGGGGAGGTGTACTCAATCCCCAGCTCCTTGCATATCTTCTCGAAGACACTGTAGTTGGTCTTCCGGAGGTTTTTGAGCATCTTTTTCCTCTGATCGATGCTCATCAGCAGATAGCGCTTGTGGGCTTTGTCCTGTGAGAGAGGTGGTGGATTACTTTTAGTATTATATAAATAAGTGGTATGCCACTTTACGGTAACAAAGGACGGTCACCTTATCCTCTCACTGGAACCTCCCGACAATCGGACGCAAATATTGGTGTAATTCTGCGGTAGGTATCGTCATTGTTATTCCCATTTTATAGACAGGGCAAAGAAAAGGCTCAAAGATATCCACCTGATTCACATAAGGTGCTAGAACTGGGCAGGGTAGGGCCCTTATGTGAGGTCAGGTCTTCCATCTGTGTCTACGGGTCTCACTCCAAATCTCATGCTCTTTCCCTTCCCACCCCCCTGCACAGCCTCCCCACAGCTCGGCCAACCGTCAGCTCGGGTGCAGAGAAGGCCTGGGGCTCCTCTGTGAGGGACCTCTGCAGTGGGGCTGCTGTTCCACACTCCGAATGAGCAAAAATCTCATCTCCAAAGAGCAGGCTCAGCCGGCTCCAGGGAACACAGAGGTGCCACCCCAGCATGGTGCTGGGACCAGTCTGGCTTACAACGGTGCGTTTGTTAAAAATACCTGCGGCTGCCTAATTACAGCAGCTCTGTGCCCAGTGCTGTGCTGGGATATGGCATCATGGTTAAGAGTGTGCGCCCTGGAGGAAGACCCCCAGTTTCAAGTCCTAGCACATCATTTCCCAGTGCTGTGCCTTCAGGAAGAACCTAATCACCCCATTACAGGATCATTCTCCTGTAAAATGGAATAGGATAGTTATAAGGGTTAAACGAGCTGATATATGTGAAGTACTCAGCACAAGGCCGAATACTTCCCATGACCATGCTGGTGCTTTATTTAATTTCACATAGTCCTCGCAATCCTCTCAGCAGGTACGTCTATGATCCCCACTTTACACACAGGAGAACTGAGGCTTGGGCACGTAAAGTAACTTCCCCAAAGTCACACATCTGGTTAGTGGAAATGGCAAAGCTGAGAATTTGAACCAAGTCCAAGAATATTCCAGAAATATTTACTGAGCACCCACTACGTGCCAGACACTGCGACCGTGTCCTGAAGTTTGTGTTCTTGACCATGGGTGACACTCAGCGCTGCCCTGTAAGGCTCCCATTTCCCACTGGAGGCAGGAGGGAAATGTTTTCCCCACTGCAGCTGAGGGGTGGGCACCCTGGTGTTGTAGCCACTTGGCTTCTCCAGTTGCTTCTCTGGACCCAGGGCCCTTAACCTCTTAGACTCCTCTCCCCCAGCTGCTGGTGCTTAGCCGTGAGCGATGCCTAAGGTTTACCTTTCGATGTTTCTGCATGTGTTCTTCATAATTGCGGATCTTGACAGTCAAGGCAACAACTGAAACCACAAACCACAGAGGATGAGAGCTGGCACAGAGGAAGGAAGGGCCCGGGCCTGGGTTATGTTTTAAAACCTCAAGGAATAACAATCACCAATGCTCTGGTGAAGCTCTCTACAATTCCCAAAGCACTCTGAATTTCAAGATCTCAAAAGACTTTGGATTATCTTTCCCTCAGAAAGCAAACCCTAAGGAAGGAATGTTCCTTAAATCTTTTTAAAGATTTTACTTTTTTACTTGTCAGAGAGACACAGAGAGCGCAAAAGCAGGGGGAGCAGCAGACAGAGGGAGAAGCAGGCTCCCCGCTGAGCAAGGAGCCCGAGGACCTGAGCCCCACTGAGCAAGGAACCTGGGATCATGACCTGAGCCAAAGGCAGCTGCTTAACTGACTGAGCCACCCAGGTGTCCCGGAATGTTCCTTAATCTTATAAAGGTATCCCCTGACCATAGCAAATAGCATTCTTTTTTTTTTTTTGATTTTATTTATTTATTTGACAGAGACACAGCGAGAGAGGGAACACAAGCAGGGGGAGTGGGAGAGGGAGAAGCAGGTTCCCCACTGAGATGAGAGCCTGACGCAGGGCTTGATCCCAGGACCCTGGGATCATGACCTGAGCTGAAGGCAGATGCTTAACGACTGAGACACCCAGGTGCCCCGCAAATAGCATTCTTAATGGTAAAACTTCAGAGCATTCCTATTACGTTCAGGAATTAGTCTACGATACACGTTATCGTTCTTAATGATTCAACACTGTGCTGGAGGTCCTAGCCAATGCAGGAAGATTAGATTCCAGAATGTCAAGGGTCTACTCCTTGCCTCTCCCCTTCCAGCTGCCACCCTTAACTCTGTTTTCACTAATGAGTTTTCAGAATTATCAGCTCCCACTCCTCTCCTAAAGCCCTGCAATATCCTTCCTTAGTTGGCCTCTTGTTTGATTCCTGCCTGTACTGCAAAGATGGGGGCAAAGGCAGAAGCGGAAGGTGGCCCCAAGGAGACGCTCTCACTACAGCAGGCCCTTCCTGTATACACAATGAGTTTTGGCAGCATTGTAGAGTGAGGTGGAACCTTGGCCCTGACCACCTGGCCCTTGGCACCACCTTAGCTGCAGAGTGAGAGAGAGAGACAAGCTTTGGTTCTGAGGAGACTTGCCTGAGCTCACAACAGAGGTATGAGGTGGGACCTGGGCGCTGACTCCAGCATCACAGAGTCCAGTTTTCATTGCCCTGGGTCCTTCTTATCTCTTGCTTCATCAAGCCACATCTAATACCTGGTGCCCTTGTAGACAAGGGCCCTGGATCGAGTACCAGCTAGCAGACTCCCCTGCACTCCCACTCCCCAGGGGCCCCCTGACCAACTTCGAGCCTCCAGGGAACTGGTGTCCTCAGGGTTTGCCACAATCTTGTTCATCAGCTGCTCTTGCTTGATTTTTAGCTTCTCCTTCTGTGAAGATAGAGACAGGGAATCTGTGAGGTCTGGCACCCACTAAGAACTAGCCTTTATACCTCGAAGGCCCTGGTTGCAGTCATAGAAACTAGGCCATAAAGCTCAGCGCCTGTCTTCACTCTGTTCACCAGGGCATGGCCTTTGGTCAGCCCGTGGCTATTCACACCTAGGTGAGCCCAAGGCCAATGACAGGTGACATAGCTTGTTAGATGAGGATCTCCAAACCGTGCTCAATCATTCAGGCATTAGATCATTACTGAGTACCTACTGTTTGTTGGGTGCTGGGTGCTAGGGATACAATGAGAGAACAAGACAGTCCCTGCCCTAGACATGCTTGGTCTGGGGGATGGACAAGTAGACCCAGAATGACAGTGGGATAAATGCTGTGAGTTGAGAAACATGGGATGGAGGTGTTACCACAGTAGGAGGGAGTCCCAGAGGAGAGGACTGGGAGAGGCCAAGGTTTGGCACAGGTCACTTACCTGGTTTGCCATTTCTAAAGACAAGAGTCTTCTCACGACATCGTCAAACCTGTGGGAAAAGCATAGCTATGAGAGACAGGTGTGGGGGAGAGGGGACAAGGGAATCAGTGCTGGTTCCATTTTACTTTGAAAAGCAAGAATGATTGAAAATTTCTTTTATAACAAAAGTGTCTCTGTGGAAGTGGGGAGCCATTTCTCAGGGATTAAAAGTCAGCCAGAATCTGATTTGCTGTGCTGAGAACATGGAATGATGTGATAACTGCACAAAATTGGGGCTGTCAGCTTGACTGTTCCAGGCTCCTCACTGGGAGGGCAAAGGGAGGATTTTCTTTCTTTCTTTTTAAGATTTTATTTATTTATTTGATAGAGACAGACACAGCGAGAGAGGGAACGCAAGCAAGGGGAGTGGGAGAGGGAGAAGCAGGCTTCCTACAGAGGAGGGAGCCCGATTTGGGGCTCGATCCCAGGACCCTGGGATCATGACTTGAGCTGAAGGCAGACGCTTAACGACTGAGCCACCCAGGCGCCCCCAAAGGGAGGATTTTCATTTCAGCTAGAATATGGTTCAGTCAGTCTGTCTTGAGACATTTCAATTCTTTTTTTTTTTTTTAAAGATTTTATTTATTTATTTGACACAGACAGAGAGAGAGCACAAGCAGGGGGAGCAGCAGGTGGAGGGAGAGGGAGAAGCAGGCTCCCTGCTGAGCAGGGAGTCCGATGCAGGGCTCTATCCCAGGACCCTGAGATCATGACCTGAGCCGAAGGCAGATGCTTAACAGACTGGGCCACCCAGGTGCCCCGAGACATTTCAATTCTATAATCATTGTTTTTTACCCCTGTCACACGGTACGGTGGAAGGGACTGCCAAGCTCTTGCTGTATAGGGCAGGGGCTGAGCAGAAGGATCCTGGCTTTGGTGTCTTTCAGCCCTGCATGTTGCCTCCCTCTATCTGAACCACAGTAGAAAAAAAGGCAAGCAGTTCAGCTCCATGAACTCCATTCTGCCCCTGCTGCCCCTCATCAAGCCTGGGCTTCAGTAGTTCTCTGCCCGGTTGTATCATCAAGCTTCAGATACAGCAGGCCAGGCCTTGAAGCCACTGTCTTCCCTCTCTCCTCCCCAATCCTCTTAGGGCCCCCTGCCTCATCAAAGAGATTTCTTTCTGCTTACTTCTCAATTCCAGGAATGTTCTGGTAGTCTTTGAGCAGCGTGGAAGGGGGCGGGTCATCTTCTTGGCTGGGCTGGACTGTCAAGTGTAGGGACAAAAAAACACCCAGAGTCAACTCTCACTGCCCATCCTCCCTGTCCTGACTCTCTTCACCAACTCTGTCACAGACACCCAGGGCCTCAAGCAAGGCACTAGAGATCTCTGGGCTCAGCCTCTCCTTTGCAAACCCTGCAGGCAACTGTCTTGATATTTCACACTGGGAGTAGATGACCTTTCCTAAGGTCCCATATTGTGCCTTTACCTCTCACACCACTTTAGATTCCCCACCAGAATGGGTCCTTTTGTGGATGGCCTGAGTTTGACTCTCTTTGAATCCCCTGGTCTGGTCCATGGCCTCATGTAAAACAGACACTCAACAAACACTTGCTGGCTGACGGCATAAATGAAATAAGGGGGTTGAAGAGGGCCCCGAGCTTTAGGACACAGGAAGCACCAAAGACCACATATAGGAAACTCTCAGCCTTGGTGTGTGTCATATTCCCTGGGAGGTGAGAGAGAGGCACGAGGGAGATCAACTGGTCCTCTCCAGTCCGACCCTGCTCTGCCGCTATGCAAATCACAGCAATAAATGCTAATATATACTACATGGTTTGCACCCAGTGCGAAGAGTGCTCTCTGCACGTGTTAGCACTGAATCCTAACAACAATCCTTTCAAATAGATACTTTTATAATCGTTTTAGAATGAGACTGAGAGAGAGAAAGTAACTTGCCCAGTCTCATTTACCTAGGAAGAGAGATCTTCCCACCATGCAGACTGCCTTGGAATGGGAAACCAAGCCCTCCACCTCAGAAGGACACAAAGCGCCTACCTATACTCCAGGTAGACCTGGGTGGTGCCAGCACGCCCTCCCTCGGGCTAGCTCATTCTCACTCAAACCCAGTCCGCAGGCTCCTGCTCCGCACCCCCCCACCCCCCCGCCTCTCCCCCACGCCAGACAGGCTTCAGGCTACAGCCTGGTGGCAAGGCGGACGTGGGGGTCTTCTGCTCAGGTCCTTTGGCCTACGCGTCTGCCCACCCCATCAGGTGGTTCTAACTAGCCACCTCCTTCCCTTTGGCCACCCGGCGCCCCTCCAGGCAGTCCCTCTCCGCCTAAGGCCCACCCGAGAGCTCCTACCTGGTTTCTGGGTGGCATATCCGCGAGCGGCCGGGAGGATGACACCTACGCAGAAGAGAGAGGGCTCAGACCATCTCCTTAACTAGCCCAGCCTCCATTCCTTTCTATGTCCCCTGCACTACCCTTCCTGCATGGTCTTTGCGCCTCGGCGCCTAACCGCCGCCCCAGTTCTTCCGCACCCCGCTGCCCCACGCCTCTCCCACCTCGTCTTACTTCTTCCCCACCCACCGGCCTTTCTCCCTCATCCTGCCGCTGCTCTTCTCCCCTATCCTCGTCCCCCGTATCCGCCATCTCCGTCCAACCCCACTTCCCTCCTCCCGTTGCCCCGCTTCTCCGCGCCTCACCGCGAGGAGAGGGAAGGCCCCACTGGAGGGAGGGAGGCCTGGCACACGCTCCGCCCGGCAGCCCAAGGACTGGGGCCTGGGCCACTGCCTGGGTCCGAAGCGACCTCAGCGCCCTCCACGCCGTCCTCAGCATGGTGACTTGTGACCGCGCAGGGCCGGCGCCACGGCCGCCGTCCCTTTCGCGGCACGGACCGGGTTACATGGGCGCCGCCATGCTGACTCAGGCTCGACCAATGGAGCGCAGTTGCGAGACCGGAGGAGATGAGGACCGAGACAATGGATTCGAAAGGCGAGACTCGGGGTGCGGCGGGATTGGGTCCAGGGGAGAGGTCTGGTTAGCAGCTGCGCAGGGCAGGAGGCTGGGTGGTTGCGGGCCTGGTTAGTGGTGTGCGGTGCTGTATAAATTCTAAGATGCCGTTTTTTCCTTGGGCATGCATCCCACCCTTAATCCCACTCTATGTTCCTGACCTTGAGCCCCGGTTATTTTGGAGGTTTTCTTAGGGCCTGCCTTAGTCTTCTCCCCCAACCTAGTCTTTCTACCTCCTCTCCCACCACATTCCAGGATGAGGCCCCGTAAGAGCTACTGGGTTTCATTCAGCCTCCTCTCGGGCAGCCTTGTAAGCCTCGTGATGAAGGTCGTTTATTTTGGAATGAGACAGCTCTGGGCTGGAATTGAAGCTCAGCCGTTTACTCACTGTGATCCTGTGGGCAAACCACCCCACCTTTCTGGGCCACTGTGTACTCATTCATCAAACGGGAATGGGAATGGGAATAACAGTATCTACTCTTTAGGTTGTTGGGGTATTAACTGAGGCAGTTGTGTGTAAGGGACCTGCCTGCTATATAGTAGGCATTCAGTAAGTATTTGCTATGATAATACTTGTGAAATGAGGGGTGTAAAGACAACTACAAATTAAAAGCAGGAAAAATAAATTTTTAATGAAATAAAAACATTTTAATTCTCCCTTGGTGCAAAAAGGGAAAAAGCTCTCCTCCCCCTCACTTTTCTTAAAGCATTTACTTTTGAAAAGTTGTAATTGTGAATTATTCCTCTGTCCTTTTGAGACCTATGTAAATCTTCAAAAACTAAATAAGCCCCTTGCTGGTTTTACAGCACGGGAATGTTCTTCTCAAGGATCTAGGAGCCATCTCTTGAAATGTAATCATTAGGAAGACAGTGGCCCTGTCTCCCAGTTTCTGCCTGGCTCTAAGTTGCCAACCTGCCTCTTCTCATAAAGATATGAGAAATTTCGTTTTCTTTGGGATAAAGGCAATTAGCAAACACGGGTGGCTACCCCACCTACCGGATGAATTTAGGATGAACTCTGTGTGACAGATGGTGCCGTAAAGTCCTTTCGCTTGAGGACTAGGTATTATTTATCTTGAGAAAATGCATGCAATAACCTGTATCCACTTGGCTATACACAAAGGTAAGATTTCTTTCTGTCTTTTCAAACTCTTTAGGGGATTGCTGGTGATGCACATCACATCACAGAGGGAGAGAACCTTGCTCTGGTTTAACGTTCATTCAGTACTAAAACTGATTTTGCCCTCTTCTACCCTCTTGGAGGGGTTTTCTAGGTTGGCAGGAGATTTTATGTTTTTTACTATTTTATTTTTAAGCAATCTCTACACCCAACATGGTGCTCAAACTCACAACCCCGAGATCGAGAGTTGCATGCTCCACCCACTGAGCCAGCCAGGTGCCCCTGTAGATTTTGTTTTTAATTATATTTCTCCAACAGGGGTTAGTCTTTTCTGAGGTCTATTCCCCATGTCCCACAGCACTTTGTGACCCCCCTCAACCCTGACCACTGTGCCCTAATGGTCAGTCTTCAAGTCTCTACCACTAGAGTGGGAGCCCTTTGAGGGTGGACTGAGCCAAATCATTTTTGAATCCCTGCTTCTAGCACAGAGCCTACATGCTAGGTGAGGGCTGGTGGAGTGAATGAGTGAAGGAAGGAGTACACAAATGAACACTTCTGATAAGTACCCCCGTCACTGCTAGGGCCCTGAAAAGAAAAAGAACAGAGGCGAAGGCACACTGAAGAGTTTCTCAAAATCAAACCAAACCAAATCATGGATCAGTGGTTTAAGAGACTGAAATTACAGGAAATAAGCACAAGAGGCTAGTGGGCAGGGTTGGATGAAACATTCTCTGGCCAGTCAAGTGAGAGGTGCAGCCTGTGGGCACTGGGGAGATAGAGGAAGGGTGCTGGGGGCCGGAGTTAGGGAGATCCCCGTACCCTTTCTGCCCTTCTGGGGCTAGGTGATTTTTTTCACGATAGGCTTACTGACACTCTCCTCTGGACAGCCCAGGCCTTTCAAGAGGCAGGCCCAGGAGGGGGTCCCAGGAAGCACTAGATGCCCCCTAGCCCCTCCACCCCATGGACTTGGAGCCCTTGCAGGAGGGGGAAGTCAAGCAATGGCCCGAAGACACAGTCATCCTCCTGGTTTGGGACGAGGGGTTCTGGGGTCCCCAGGGGGCTGGTCTGGAACCAGAGGTTCTCATAAAACTGGGGGCTGGGAGTAAGGCCCCCTAGGAGGGGCTGAGTAGAGTCACAGCGGAGGTAGTGCCCTGGACCTGGGCCTGTGGGGCTGCCCAGCACCTTCCCGTAAAGGACCTGGTCACTGGTGATAGACGAGGGCTGGGGCTGGGTGGAAGGTGCTCTTGGGTCCCCCTGGAGCACATAGGCCTGGACCAGGGTGGGGAGGCCACAGGTCCCTGAGCTGTCATTGGACTCCCAGGGCCCTGGCTTCTTCTCTTCTTCCTCCAGCACCGTGATCTTGGTGATGGGTGGCATGCCGGAGTCCCGAAGGCTGGGCAGCTGGAAGGTCTCCTGGACACAAGGACGTAGGGAGAGGGCATGGTTCATCTCAGATGTTCATCCCAACCACCGCCCCTTCCTGTGTTGGGACAGTTGTGGGGCTATTCCTCCTGCTCTCTGCTGGAACCCAAAGGATGACACTTGTAAAGCGCCTCATACTTTCCTGACACGTGCTGTGTGCTTCAGACTTAGCTTGGTGAATGTCCCCAGCGATTCTGTGTGAGATACGTCCCATTTCACAGTGAGATGGCCGAGGCTTTGAAATGGGTAGAGCTGGGATTCAAACTCAGATCTGCTTTCCTCCAGAGGGAGGGGACCTTGCTAGGAAGTGATGGGAAGGCCTGAGTCCTCATCCTCGGAGGAGTATCCTTTCACTTTGAGCCTGGACCAGCTGGGATTCAAACTCAGATCTGCTTTCCTCCAGAGGGGGAGGACCTTGCTAGGAAGTGATGGGGAGGCCTGAGTCCTCATCCTCAGAGGAGTATCCTTTCACTTTGAGCCTGGACCAGCACCCTCAGCCCCATTTCCCTCTCCCTCTGGGGTTCTCACCTCCACCATGATGGTAGGCACCCAGGAGCCCAGGCTGCTGTGGGCTGGGTCTGGGACACTTGGCCAGAGGGGATTCTTCCTGCTGCAGAAGAGGGCAGGTGAAGGCTGGGTCAGGCATGCCCTCCCATCTTTCCATTCTTTCTCCCACCCACTCCCAGCAGCTGAAGGCCCCTTGGGCAGAGAAGAGTTGGTGGGGCCTGATCCAGACATGGGCCCTGAGGCCTGAGAAGGGGAAGAGGGACTTGGATTGGCCCACTCCAGCCTGCAGTTCCCTGTGGGCAGGGGTAGTTAAGTGTCAGGTCTCTTGAAAGGACTCACCTGGGTCTGCAGCAGAACCGGGCCGCCCCACAGAGGCAGGTGAACAAAAGCAGGAAACCAAACAGGCCCAGGAGGACATGCCGCTCAGACTCCTCTGGGGTGAGGGGAAAGCCAGAAGAGGTTAGAGTGCATTCGAGTAAGGCTGGGTCTCTTCCCTCAGATTAGGCTCTGAGGGCAGGATTGGGCCTCCTCCCTCAGGCTGAGCTTCATGGGCAGGGCTGGGTCTTCTCCCTCAGACCAGTGGATCCAGGCAAAGCCTCCAAATGAAAGATCCGTTGGGTGAGGAACCTTCCCAGCAGCCTTGTCTGGCCGGCCCGCTTCTGCTCTTACCTAGGGCCAAGGTCATCAGGGTAAGGCTTGTACTGTTGGCGGCCCCGGCCTTGCTGGTAGCCATGAGGTGGACATGGTACAAGCTGGCAGGCTCCAAGCCGCGGAGGACCAAGCCGTGGGAGGAGGCATTCAGGACAGTGGCTGGGAGTGCAAGAGAATGGTCAGCCTGGGCCCAGATGCCAAGGCTCCCTCCAAGGCTGCTGAGTGCCCCCCACCCCATGTCCCCCCTCCCAGGCCTTCTGGGGCTGTGGGGTGCTGAGGAGAGACTCACAGAAGGACTGGTCCTGAGCATTGGTCCAGAACACGGTGTAGTGGGTAAGGGGGCTCTTCCCCAGCTCGGGGACCTGGGGCACCCACTCCAGCTGGGCCCAGGTCTTGCCAATGTGCTTTAGATGCAGCTCTGGGGCATGGGAGGGGGCTGCCGGAAGAGAGAGGTGCAGGGGCTGATGCGGAGCAGGACAGAGTGGAGAGACATCTTGTGGCTCCCCAGATGCCAGAACTGAGACACACTGTGGTGGGGAGTAAGGAAAGAGAGTCCAAGGGGACTCGTGCCTTAAGCCTCATGTTGCCAGGACCTTCGACTGAATTCCATCGACTGCTAAAAAATGGCTGAGTCAGGATTTGAACTTGCTTCTCTTTGATTCCAAAGCCTCGCCACCTGATTTCTGCCAGGCTTGATTTTGTTGGGCTCACTGTCTGATTTCTGCTGCTCGCTCTCTGACTTTATGCCAGTCCCTCTGTCTAATTTCTGCCACACATGACACTTGATTTCTGTCAGGGCAGTTGATCGATTTTTGCCAGACTTGCTTCCCGAATTCTGCCAAACCCACTCCCTAATTTCTGTCACCCCACCACCTGACTTCTGTCTGGTTGCAGGGGTCCAGTGTAAGCCAGGGGTAATCTTGGGGTTGGGAGAGAGCCTCTTCTGGGCCAGCAGTGGGGGAGGGAGGAAATGTTCCTTCATCGTCCTGAGTGTTGGGGCCCAGGCAGGCACTGAGAGGAGAGGATTCTGGGAGGGGCCAGGTGGCTGACGCACCCATCTCTTGGGAGTAGGCATAGATGTGCTGGGAGGGTCCCATGGTGTCCTGGTAGAGGGGGGTCACAGTGATCTCGTAGAGCTGAAAGGGCCTGATGTTCTCTGTAGAGAGAAGATGGGGCAGGCCCCCTGGTGAGGGGCTGACCTCTGCAGATGATCATGAGCTAACCTCAGACCTCCAGCTGGGGATAACCCAGGCCTCACACTGCAGAGCTAGCCTCTTCTATCTCTTCTTCTGATCATTTGATGGGGGGTAAGGGCAGAAAAGTGGGAAAGCTAGAAAAGTGGCAGGGTCAGGGCTGTGAAAAGAGAGTCCGGTTAGACTGGGAGAAGAATGTCCTGATTCTGGGGATAGGAAATGACAGTAAAGAGTCTAGAAAGACTGGGGAGTCCACTTCTCTGGGGTGGTTCAGGCTGCCTTTGCTGTCAGACCTCACTGCCTCCCTGCTTCCCAGGCCCAGCCCCCCCCCCCCCCCCCCCCCCCCCAGCCCGCCCTGCCCCCTGGGCCTGCCTCACCCTGCACCTCACCCTGCAGCAGGGTCCCAGAAATGCTTCCGTTATGCTCCATCTTCCAGCTCTTATTGCTGCCACTGGGGCTGGGGGGCCCCAGGCCCCACTCAATCACATAGCCCCGAGGCCGAGGGCTGGGGGGCTCCCAGCCCACCCAGAGGCTGTGGGGATCTCGAGCCAAGGTGTGGAGTCTGGCCAGGGGCGGGCCTGGAGACAGAGTAGGAGGTGAGAGAACAAAGCGCAAAGTCTGGGTTCCAGTCCTGGCTTTGTTACTTACAAGCTGGGTGACCTTGAGTCAATCAACCTCAGGACCTCATTTTGCTCATGTGCAAGGGTTCTGGTGCAGATCACATGAGATGATGCATAGGATGAGCCTAGCACAGTGCCCTGTGCCGAGGAGTGCCTGACGGTGATCAATGCTAACGCGGTGTAATTCGTGGTATATATCACTGTGGTCCTTGGTGCGTGTTAATGTCCTGAGTCCACCAAGAGTCCTGTGGGGGAGCCGCCACCCTGGCCCCATTTTATCGAGGAGAAAACTGAGACAGGTTAAGTAACTTGTCTAAGGTCACACGGCTAATAAGTTGGAATATTCACTCTTGTTATCGCTAGTCTCACCTGGTGAAGACCCATGCTCGGGGGAACCTGGGGGTGATGGTGGTGGCTGATCCCCTAAGAATGAGCAATTAACTCAGGGACCGTGTTTCAGCTGGAAAAATTCAGGGCTTTCTTCCCATTTTCCTTGGGCAGAATCGACTCTGTGTGCGTGCTTATGGGAGTGTTATGTCTATGAGCATCTGCACTCGTGAGTGTGTGTGTGTGTGTGTTACCACCACCAGCTTAAGTTGGTTCTGGCTTGTGATAATAATAGTAGCTAACACATATTGAGCAGTAACTTGGTGCCAGGCACATGTTTGAACGCATGTAACCTTCATAACAATGCTTTGAGGTAGGCGCTGTATCATCCCCCTTTGCTAGGTGAGTAAACAGAGGCCAGGGAGGTTAGGTCACTTGCCCCGGTCACGCTGTTAGCAAGTGACAGGACTAGATGTGAACCCAGGCAGTCTAGCTTCTGAATTTATGTGCTTAACCACAACGCTCTATGAGCCGCCAGCCCCCTTTACCTCTGCTCTCCAGGAAGACCACTGGGGTGGGATGAGAGGTCCCGGCTGTGTTATAGGCCACAAGGACCACCTCCCGGGTTTCCGAGGGCAAGTGGAAGGTGCAGCTTAGCTCCGTGGTGTTGCAGAGGGGGGGAACAGCCTCAGCCTGGTCTGGAGCTCTGACTAGGTAGCCTTGGATCTGCCCGCTGTACTTGTCCAAGGGCATTGGCTGCAGTGGGCACAGGAAGAAGAAGATAAGGGGGCTGCACAGGTCATCTTGAGTGGGGGTGGGCTTCTAGATGGGGTGGATGGATCATAGGAACTGAGCCCCACAGGCTGAGAGCCAGCCTTCTTCCCTCCCTTCCTTCTTCCCCTGTTTACCCTGTGCCCCTGTTCGTCCAGAGCCCCAGCCCACAGGGATCTGTCTGGGTTGGAAGGAGTCTCAGGGGAGGAGGGATGTCAGAATGGGTCACCTTCCAGAACAGCTGCACGTCTGCTGTCCTGGGGTCCAGCTGTCTCTGCCGCCACCATGTGTCCAGTCTGACGATGGGGGCTGTGGAGGGAGCAAGAGGGTCGGGGAGGGCCCTGGAGGCTGGCCTTTACCCTGATAGCTGCTCTCAGCCCCTCACCACCCACTTACCCCGTTGCGTGGTGGCCAGCGTCAGGCTAGGGCTCCAGTCGCTCCACTGACCAGGCAGGGGCCAGCGGGTGCAGCGCATCTGCAGGACGTAGGCTGTGGATGGGAGGAGCCCGCAGAGCTCATACTGGAGGGTCTGGGAGAGCAGGGGGCCCACCTGGTGGGGCGGCCGTGGCTCTGAGCCTGGATCCTGTGCCCTTCAGGGCCAGCTCAGCCACCCTCCCCTCAGCCACCCCCATGCCAGGCTCTCGAGGTTGCCCTCCGCCTCACCAGGGCCCAGCTGGCTTCTGCAAGCTGTGGCTGGTGGCGCAGCTCACATTTCTGTTCTATGTACAGGCTTGGCTTCCACGGCTCCCAGTGGAACAGCAGACAACCTGGCTGGGGTGCTGCCACCTCAGGACTGGGGGCCAGGGCCCACAGTGTGGGGGGCTCCAGCTTCACTGCAAGGAGAGGGGCTTGTCAGAAACGTCCCCTGCCCCATCCTGTAGGGGGTCTGCTTTACTCCTGCTTTTCTCTTTACCTGCTGCTCCATTTTCGGCCCTGGGTCTCCATCCCTGGGGTCTCTGTCCGTCGGTCTCTCTCTTTCTCTGTCTCTCTGTGTCTCTTCATCTCCAGGTCTGTCTCTGTATATGTGTCTGTCTCCCTCTAGGTCTGTTTCATCCTCTTGCCCCAGGGCCTTTGCACTTACTGTTCTCGCTGCCTGGAGTTCTTCTCCTCCCGATATCCAGTGGCCTGCTCCCTCATTTCCTTCAAGGATCTTCTCAGATGTCACCTTCTCAGTGAGGCCACCCCTGACCACCTTACTGAAAGGGCAATTGTCCCCCACCCCCAGCTTTCCCTACCCCCTTCCCTGTTTTAACTTCCCTGTCACACGTCTTGTCGCCTGACATTCCATTTTATTTAGTTTGCCCCCTGGAATGTAACGTTCCAAGGACAGGAGTTTTGACATTTCGTTCAGTGCTCTATGTCCAGCATCTAGAGCAATGCCTAGTAATTAGTGGGCGCTTTAAGAAACTTGCTGAAAGAATTAATGAACGTGTCTCCTTGCCTCTGTGTTTCTTCCGTGTCTGTGTGTCTGCGTCTCCATAGCTCCGTCCCCACCTGCATTCCAGTTGGCCTCTGTCTCTCTTGTCCGCCTCTGTCTCTAGGTCTTCCAGTGTCTCCTTGTCTGTGTCTGGGTCTGTGATTTCTTCTCTGTGCCCCTCTGGGCTGGCCCATTGTGGGGGCCTCTCCCTTCCCCCGTACCCAGCGTCACCCACCGACATCCATGGGAACGAGGCACAACTGTGGGGACTTGCTGGTCCCTAGCGCGTTCTCGGCCTGCACCCAGATGCGCATGCTCTGGTACAGCTGCAGCTGTCTGCGTGGGATGGAGCAGTGGTTCTGGCCGTCCTTAGGCACGCAGTCGGGGATAGCGTCCTCTTGGGTCTGACAGTCGCCCCGGCTCCTGCCAAGAGGCCAGGCTTGGGTGTCTGGCAGAAGAAGAAAGCGAGCCTCCCTTCTCCCTCCCGTGTTTGCCTCTGGTTCCCCCATCCCACAGTCCCGCCCACGTCCCACCCCAGGACCCAAATGAACCGGGGGCTAGGGTAGAGACCCTTACTTACTTGAAGCTCTTGAGGGTGAAGTTGGTGGGCAGGTGGTTGTTGGGTCCTGGCTCCCACTGACAGATGAGGCTGTTGGTTGTGAGGTTCATGAGGCAGGACAGGTTGTGGGGTGCGGCGGGAGGGTCTGCACATGGCGGGGGGAGAGTGAGGGCTTTGGGTAGGACCATTCAGAAAGCTCCAACTGGAACCAGTCAGCTTTCTTTCCTTGCTCTGGGTTGTTCCCTCTGGGGTCACTTTGTTTATTCGCTCTCTCCCTATCGGGTGACCCTGGAGGGGCAGCCCTGGGGAAAGTCAAATGCCAGCCTGGACAGGGGCAAGCGCCACAGAGCCTCCCACCCCCTCAGCTCTGCCCCCTTGGACAGGGATAGCGTAGACCTTGCTTTTCATCATGCTTCTGCCGTTTATTAGCCGTTGCGATCTGGAAGTCACTTAACGGCCCCGTGCCTCAGTCTCTTCATCTGTGAAACGGGGGTGATGGTAATATGCTTACCCCTTGGGGTTGTGGGGGCTGAATGACTTAACTATTTACGCAGTGCTCAGAGCCATGCCTGGCACGTGGTAAGTGCTATGTAAGTGTTAGCAGTACTATGAGTGACTCTTAACAAAGAAACTGGTCTTAGTGTTTTTCTTATGCATTGGCCTGGCAGAAAGTCCTCACTTCTCAGTTTGATTAGAAGGCTGAGACCGCGATGGGGAGAAACGAGGAGCAGGCCCAGCTGGTCCAGTGTCCTCGTGGGCACACCGTCCAGTGGCTGGGTATTTGGGCTTACTTGCCAGCCACATGGAGGAGTGGTTACTCCACCGACTTTGGAGCCACACTGCCTGATAGAAATCTCAGCTACATCCTCAGTTTGTGACCTTCACCAAATCACTTACTCTCCCTGAGCCTCAGTTTCCTCGTCTGCAAAATGGCGCTAAGCAGCACTATCCACTGGTAGGGAAGATTATCTGATGCCATGCCCATAACGTGCTTATTGAGCAAGAGCTCGGTAAATAATAATAGCTGTTATGAGTGATGGCAGGAGGGCCTGGAGGCAGAGTGGGTGGATGGCTGCGGGCACTTACAGCCTGCCTGCACCTCAGCCTGGTCCAGGATCTGGAGGCTGTTGCCCCAGCGCAGGCAGCAGGAGAGAAGGACCCATGGGCTGTCGAGGCGGGGCACGGTAATGGTGGATTCCTGCCTTCCATCCGCCAGACGCCGCTGCCTCTTTCCGGGTTGAAGCTCTGTTCCCAATTTCCACAGAATCTGTGACTCGGGGTCCAGGTGGCTGCAGTTCGGGCTGATGATGCAGGAAGCTGTGATGGGGTCCCCCAGGTGGACAGTGGGGGTTGGGAGGCTGATGCGCCCACACTCCTCCAGGCCTGGGGTCGAGGAGAATGGGCCATGAGTCCCTCCTATGCCTGGCAGAGCTGAGCTATAAACCTAGGCCTTTGTACTCCTAGACTCAAGGCCCTTACCTCCTCGCCTCACCCCCTAAGATATGGGGGCTGGAATGGGGTGAATGCCTATGGGGATGGTGAGGGGCTCTCGGAAGTGAGAGAGAGCTAGTGATGTGTCAGTGTTTATCAACTGGCTCTATGAGAAAACCAGATCCTGATTGGTAGTATAAGCTGCTTTCTCTGGTATAAATATTCCCACCAAGACTGATTTTCAAGCTATCAGTGTGACATCACTGAACGTGAACATGGGAGGAAATGTGCACGCTTAGGTCTCGCAAGCCGGCACCAGCACGCCGCCAGGCAGAGACTAGGCCTCTCCGCAGCACCCTCCCCAGACGTGGTGAAAGCAATGATTGGAATGATAAGAACCCCACAGCCACACAGCTCTCAGAACCCAAATCTGATTGTGTTACCCCATCTGGACCACAGCCCTCCCGCACTTCAGTGGTGTGCTGGATAACAGCACGGATGGGGTTAGAGCCTGTTCTACTGCTTATTAATTATATGACCCTGGTAGGTTACTGAGGCTTTCTGTGCCTCGATTTTTCTCATCTGTAGAATGGGGATGAAAAATAGTTCCCACCTTCATGTTGCTCACCTGATTAACATTTAGTATCTTGGGGGAACCAGACCAGGCCCTGATCAACCAGACCAGGCCAAGTGCCCTGAACTTTCCCAAAGCTTTTATTCTCCTTCATAATTGTAGAGTCATGTGATTAGTTGCTTGTCTGTCTCCCCAGTTAGACCAGAGGTTCCGTGAGGCCAGAGACCTTGGCTGTTGGTCTCATTACTGTATTCCCAGAGCTTAGCACAGAATAGGCCCTTGGTGAATATTTATTGCATAAACAAATAAGGAAGCACTGCACTTTGCCCACCAGGCCTTCTTTCCTCTGTCATGTGTCCTGAGGCCTGTTTTGCTGATGAAGATGCTGAGGCCCTAAGAGGAGAAGGAATTTGCCCGGGATCACAGAGCAAGTTCGTGATTTTCAACATGAGGCTCCTATCGCTTCACTGACTCAGAATTTCAGACTGGAAGGAACCTCGCAAAACTGTTTACTTCAGAACTCCACCTAACATTGCATCCTCTTCAGCAGGGCTAGGATGGCCTGTTTTTGTATGGCCTGCCAGCTAAGAATGGGTTTTACATTTTTAAAGGGAGAAAACAAAACAGAAAACAGATGAGAGCATGCAACAGAAACTGTGTGTGGCCTGCAAAGCCTAAATATGACTATCAGACAATGTTTGCTGACCCTTGCTATGCAGCATCCCTGTCAGTCCTGCCCTCAGCTTGCATACCACCAGAGATGGGAAGCTCTCTACCTCTCAAGATAGTTTCCATAGTTGGAGAGCTCTGCCTGGGCTTCCTTATTCCAGGAGGAAACCTGCCTCCTTGTGGCTTCCACCCTGATTCCTTTGTTGCCCGGGAAGGCTTCAGAGGACCCAGAGCTTCCTTCTGACGAGCCTGGCAGAGATTTGCAGACAAGACCTGGGTCCCCTGGCTTTTCCAGGCTGACCAGCCCGGGCCCTCTGGCCATTCCGCATGGGTGGTGGTTTGCCCGCAGAGGTCTGTGGGTGGGGGCCTGGCTACCCCACATCGGGGGCCCAGCCTTGAGTCTCTGGGAACCCCAGGAGCAGTATGGCGGTGCAGGCAAATGATTCCCTCCTCTACCCGCTGTATCTCTGTGACTCCCCTCTCCTCACTGCACCCCTATCTGGGCTGTACTCACTTCTGGGGAGCAGCAGGATAATCACGGTGGCCACGGGCAGGCTCCAGGTTCCCGGCCCTGCCATAGCGCCAGTTTGGTGTTCACCTGGAGGCAGAGGGGGATGGTGAAGGTCATGGGCTTTGGAGTCAGAGCTGAGCTTAACCCTTGCTCTGCCACAGTGTGGCTCTGGCCAGGCAACTTGACCTCTCTGAGCCTCGGTTTCTTTGTCCACAAAATGGAGGTAACAACAGCCTATACTGCACTGGACTTTGGGAAGAAGACACGAAATGATGCAAGGCACATAGGAAATGACTCTCTAAGTGACAGCCCCTGTTGTTATTATATTTGCCTTCCAGGAGAGAGCAGGGACAGGAACATCAAGGAACAGCATTCTCCCCACTTCCCTTTTATCTTAGCTGGGCTTGCATGCAGGTAGTTTATTTTGGAAAGATCCCAGGAACAGAGGGAGGAGTTGGGGAGAATGAAACAGGTAAGGAGGGAAAGCCAGCACAAGGGTGCATTATGGAATTGGGGTCATCTCTATGGACGATGGGGGCTCCATCCTGCTGGAACCTTCCAAGGAGCTGTGTAGAACACGCCTCAGGACTATCCACTCCAGGGAAAATTTATCCCTTGAACAGGAGGGAGGATAGGAACATTTACCTACTGACTTCTGTTCCCCATTGGTCAAGGGATGTTCTTTGGGGTATTAACTTCCTGGCGCATCCAGGTTGCACACGCATGAGTATGAGGCAGGTGCTCCTGGACGAGCCATGCCAGAAGGGTCTGGGCACAGACCTCTGGAGGTTTTCTGGGGCCAGGTGCCAGGTGCCCTGTAGTCATGGAGACAGTGTCTGGATGTTGGGAGCATTAGTTCCTGTCTCAGGAACTATGCAAAAGTATTCTCCCACTGGGGTGGGCGTCTAGCCTCACCCTCCATTCTGCTCCCATGGGGGTCCTGGGACCAGGCATCTGATTCTCCAGCACCAATTGGCACTCTTGGCAACAGGTCAGTGGAAATCACTGACTAGCCTGCGTGTATATACAGGAACACATACATGCACGTAGGTGGTGTCCCAGCAGATCCCCTGTGCTTAGAGGCAGGAAAGCTTCTCTCCCTTTTCTCTCCCTCCCAGACAGAGGTGTGAATAAGAGCTGCCCAAGATACCCAAGGCTGTTCCTTCTTGCGGGGGCCTTACCCCAACCCCTGGGCTATTCATGTACGTTTCCATATCAGGATGCCAGGAGACTGCTAGCCCATAAATCACTTTTTTTGCAAATCAGGAAAAAAGTGCCCCTTCCTCTGGACAGATGTAGCCCCACACCAAGACCTGGCAACTGAAGAATAGGCTGAATTTCAGCCTCCTCCTTTTTTTTTTTTTTTTTTTTTAAAGATTTGTTTATTTATTTGACAGAGAGAGAGATAGCGAGAGCAGGAACACAAGCAGGGGGAGTGGGAGAGGGAGAAGCAGGCTTCCTGCCAAGCAGGGAGCCCGATGTGGGACTTGATCCCAGGACCCTGGGATCATGACCTGAGCCGAAGGCAGACACTTAACGACTGAGCCACCCAGGCGCCCAATTTCAGCCTCTTCTTGCTCTTCAGTTGGGCAGCTTAGTGCAGTGAGAAACCTGCACAACTGTTCAGAGCATCCCCGTCTACCAATCAGTGGTTGGCAACTTTCTTACTACAGCATAGTAGTTTGGTTATCCCCCATGCACACTTGTTGGGGAAAATTTAGCCTCCTAGGCCCAGACTTTGGGACAGTGGTTTCCATTTCCATGTGCTTTTGATCATATCCCAACCCTGCTGCCCCCGCGGGGGTCAGCATCACGCCTAGTCTATGCCCAGCAAAGTACTACTTCATTCCTCTCCTCTGGCTTCTGTCCAGAATGGGCAACCAAACCCTACTCTGAGAGGCCCCAGCATCCTACCCCTGGGTTGCTGAGTGTTGGCATGTTTGGCATCAGTCCCTGGTCCCCTACAACCCCCCGGGGTGCCCCCCCCCATCCCCATTGAGTGTGATCGGGGACCTGTTGGAGCATGGTCTCACTCTCTGGGGGCCAGTATGTGGAGAGGGTGGGAGCCCAGCTCTGAGCCAGACCACCTGCTCTGAACCCCGGCTCTGCAACTTACCAGCTTTGTGACCTTGGACAAGTTACTTCACCTTTCTGAACCTCGGTTTCCCCATCTGTGAAAGAGGGAAAACATTAGCATGTGCTTCTCAGGGTGGTAGTGAGGAGGCACCGAGATGGGCTGGGATAAAAGCACACTCGGTGACCGTAAGTTGTTCTCATGCGTCTTGAAGTGGGACACCGTATCATGGAACCCAGCATGTGGCCTCCTCTCCCCCTTGCAGGCCGTGTGGTCACAGCCTCCTAGGACTGCCACCTTGCTTTCGTCTGTGTCGCGCGGCATGGTTTCAAAGCCCCGTTTCTGGGTCCCCTCCTTGTAGCTCCTTGGCCCCCCAGTCTCCCCTTCATTTCGGTTCTCCCCAATCAGTCTCAGCAGAACCCGCTGCCTCCTGGAGGCATGCCATCACCCACCTCTTCCTGCTCTCCTCTCCTTTCCCTGCACTCGGCCTTCTCGCCTGCTCTCGCTGCCCCGGCTCACACCCTCTCTGCCCTGTTGTGTCTCGTCTCCTTCAGGGAGATTCTTCCTGTGGGAGGAGGGGGCTGGGACTGAACAGAGGGAGAGGCCCTCCCAGATGTGGTGCCGAGAAAGAGGGAGGCAGATCTGCAGAAGGAGTGAGAATGTGGAACGGGCATGCAGGCAGGGGAGCCTGGGCAGGACAGGCGCAGAGAGAAAGAGCCCCCGGGGGACAAGGACGCTGACCCAGGTGCTCAAGGCCGAGAAGCAAGAGGTCCCCAGGAGAGTTTAAGATTCGAGAGAGGGAAATGTGAGACACAGGGAAAGGCACAGAAAGACTCCGAGACACACGGACAGACAGAGACCTGGAGCCCAGATAGGCCAGGGAGGGGCTGGGAAGGCAAGATAGAAACAGGGAAGACAGGGACAGGCTGAAACATAGGGTCTGAGACGGGGACGTGGAGAGGGATGGTGATCATGCCCTTCCCTGAGCCCAGCTCCGTGTCCTCAAAGAGATATTCAGTGGTTTGTGACTTCCCCAATGCACACCCCCCCCAAAAAAGTGGGAGCAGCCTTGGTAAAAGAGACTCCGTGTTCGGGGCTCCTGGTTCCCAGGGACCAACGCTAAAGGCAGGAGCCCTGGTCCCAGGCCTGCGCATGGGCACTTGGCAGAGCTGGGGGGAGTGGACTCGGGACTCCAGGGTCCTGTCAGGCCCAAGGTACAGCCCTCCCTGCGGATCCCCTACTCACGCTGGAGCCTGCAGCGGGCACCCGCCTGGCCTCCCTGGTCTCTGCTCTCCTCTTGAGGGCAAGTTCCTGAAAACAGCCACGGTCCAGCTTCTCTCCCCAGCCCTGTCGTTAATGGCTCGGTCTCTGACAGGCCCAGGGGCTGCCGATTGCAACACCTGCCCGGCCTCCTTCCCTCCCTTGCACTGTCAGTCAGCCGCTGAAGAACAGGGCAGCCCCTTCCTCCCAGGAAGGAGCCTGGGAGGGAAGCTCATGAGGCCAGGCAGCCTTCCTGCCTCGGGGGTCTCAAAGGGGCCGGGCAATGTGGCAACGGTGTCCCTCTCCTCTGCCTCCGGATTTCCTGACCTCAAAGCTTTGTGGCTGGCCAGGGCCCAGGCGTCAAGTTGCCTGGGTGCCATTCCCATGCCCCCACCCCTGGGGGAGCATCAGTGGGTGGCAGACCCTGGTTCGAAGGCTCACTCTGCCCTTAGCCTCTTTTCGGCTCTAGCCTTGGGGCCCCGATCCTCACGGTACTTGGGGCAGCCTCCCGGTTATGGGAAATTTTGTACCTGACTCACTGTGCCGCTCTTGACTGCACATTTTCCACCATTAACTGGCAATGGAGAAATGGGGACTCTGGAAACAAGACAGGGGGATGACCTGGGGAGGCTCAGGGTCTTCGTATGCTACCTTGAAATTGGTTTACTCTCAACAATTCCGCTACCCTGAATATTTTTTTGCTGGAGTGCAGTAGACCAAATATTGTGTCTTTCATTGTCTGTATCCATGATTCCCCCAGAACTGCTTATAAAGATTGTTTAAAATTTATTTATTTGACAGAGAGAGAGAGAGTGAGAGCAAGCCCAAGCAGGGGGAGAGGCAGAGGGAGAGGGAGAAGCAGGCTCCCCCCTGAGCAGGACTCCAGGATCATGACCTGAGCCAAAGGCAGGTGCTTAACCAGCTGAGCCACCCTGGTGCCCCTTGGAACTGCTTATAAATAATTTTCTGTGCATTTTTCTGAAGAGGGTTCAGACTGTTCATAGTTTGTTGGATTTATGACCCAGTAAGGTTAGGTACCAACCGACTAGCAGAATGACCATAACATATATGATCCTTTTTAGGAAAAGAGGGCTTCTGAGTCTGGTGTGAGGGGCAGACCTGGGCTGCAGTGGAGGGTCCAGATGGAAATACCCACCCATCTGTGGCAACGTCCCCAAGATGTCCTATAGGCCCTGCATGCTCAGCAAATCCCGTTGACTGTTCTTTCAAAATATAACCAGAATCTTGGGTAGATGGGTATTCCCTATAGAGTTCAACTTGGCTCTATGTTTCAATATTTTCATGATAAAAAGTTTGAAAATATAAATATTACTTAAACCAATACCAGTCAGGATTAAACCACCCTTATCTCTTACTTAGATCGTTGCAGTAGTCTCCTTCCTAGTCTCCTACTTCCATTCATCCTTGTCCCACACCAAATCTGTCTATTGTACCTTCAGCAGCCAGTATGATACTGACCAAAAAAAAAGAGTCAGTTCATGTCAGGTCAGTTCATGTCATCCTCTGTCCCAAACCCCCAGTGGTTCCCATCTCACTCAAAGTCAAAGTCAAGGCTCTTTCGATGATCTACAAGGCCCCACTCAACGTGAGGGGCCCCATTCCCTCCCTGGCCTTTCTCTTATTATTCTCCCCCTTGCTGCTCTGCTCCAGCTACTCTGTTTTTCTTGTTTGTTGAATGTGTTAGGCTCCCTCCTGCCTCAGGGCCTTTGCACTTGCTGTTTCTTTTGCCTGGATTTCCCCCCCCCCCCCCCAAATAATGACATGGGTCACTCCCTCTCCTTCTTTAGGTCTTTGCTCAAATATCAACTTCTCATTGAGGCTTTCTCTGACCACCCTTTAAAAAAATTGCACCCCCTACTCCTGATCTCTCTTTTTTCCCATATCCCTTTTCATCATCTGTCATTGGCTTTCCCCACACTCCACCTCACACTAGAATGGAAGCTCCGTGAAGGCAAGGGTTTTAGTCTGTTCAAAACTTTATCTCTACTGTCTACAACACTGCCTGCCACCTAGTGAGCCCTCAGTGCATACTGAATGAATGATTGAATGGATGAATCTTCTCCCCACTTTGCTAAACCTGTCCCCTGTCCTCATGTGCCTCATCTTGGTAAAATATATCACCATCCCCACTTCCTCAAGTCACCCAATGCAGGGATCTAGGAGTCCTTCCTCACACCCTCTTCTCCACACTCCCATATCCAACCAGTCCATAATGAAGGAGAATGGGCCTTTGGTTCATCATTCAGAAAAACGTGTTCCCAGAGCAGGTGCAGGGATATAATGGTGACCAAAAGCAGTTTTCATTCCTGCCTTTATGGAGCTTTTTGTCTTGTCCACAACTCTGGAATTCATCTCCTCCCCCTGCCTTTGTCAGGTCTCCCCAGCCCTCACTGGGGCTCCCTGCAGGCTCCCTGCTCTAGGCTCTCCCCCCCACCCTCTGTCAGCACCTGGCAGAGTGAGCTTTCCTACACGCAGGCACAGCTGACCATGCTGGTCCCCTTTCTTCGGAGGCCCTATGACGCATCCTAATTCCTTCACAGGACAATCAAGGCCCCACTTCCCTCTCCTGCCTTGCCTGCCTCCCCTTCCCCAGACCCACTTCTTTGGGGGCTGTAGTCATGCAGCATAGGCTTACATCTGCCTACCTGCCCCAGGCTCTGAACACCTCCGTGTGTTTGCTCTTGCTGACCTCCTGTCACCTCTGGCTGGCTGCTTCTAGCCTCTGACCCCGCTCAGACCACCAGCCTGTGCTGAGCGTCTCTCCGGGCTGGCTCAGGTGTCCTCCTTCCTTGGCGATCCTGTATTACTGCAGCGGACCGTTGGCTGGCTGCCTCCTCCATTAGACTGTGAACTCCTTGAGGGCAGAAATCATATTCTCTCTCTCTCTTTTTTAAGATTTTATTTTATTATTTATTTGACAGAGAGAGACACACACACAAGCGAGAGAGGGAACACAGCAGGGGGAGTGGGAGAGGGAGAAGCAGGCTTCCTGCCAAGCAGGGAGCCTGATGCGGGGCTCGATCCCAGGACCCCTGGGATCATGACCTGAGCCGAAAGTGGACGCTTAATGACTGAGCCACGGCACCCCAGAAACCATAATCTCATCTCTCCCTCCAGCCTCCTCATAGAGGATCTCCTGGGCTGTAGAATCTTCCTCTCCAAGCCTCTGTCTGTTGCCTTACCTGCCACAGGGAAAATAAGTCCTCCCAGGGGTTTTGTGAGGATTAAATGGTCTATGGGAGGTATAAAACTCAGCGTGGTAGGTGTTCAGTAAAATTCCTTTCCTTTCCCCCCAGTGCATAGTTCAGTATTTCAGAGCAAGATTTTACTGATCTTGTCTGTGCTCCATTCTCCACTGAAGACCTGCACCAGGAAACAAAACTCAGCAGCTGAAATTGAAAGTTAGATTTAAGGAAGAACTTTCCTTAGGGGAGAGACATTAGAGACATTATATGAGCATCGAGAGGTTTTTTTTTTTAAAGGTTTTATTTATTTGACAGAGAGAAAGACAGCCAGAGAGGGAACACAAGCAGGGGGAGTGGGAGAGGAGTGGGAGAGGGAGAAGCAGGCTTCCCGCAGAGCAGGGAGCCTGATGCGGGGCGCGATCCCAGGACCCTGGGATCATGACCTGAGCCGAAGACAGACGCTTAACGACTGAGCCATCCAGGCGCCCCATGAGCGTCGAGAGGTTAAGAGCAGGGCTGAGGAGTCGGACTGCTTGGGTTTTGCCACTTACTAGCTGTGTGACACCGGACAAGTTGTTTAACCTCTCTGAGCCTCAGTTTTGTCATCTTTAAAATGGGGATAGTAGTATTTCCTTTACAGGTTTTTTGAGAGAAACTGGTGAAATAATGCATGTGGAGCACGTGGAACACAGCCAGGTACACAGTAAGTGCTCAATAAGTGTTTACTCTGGTGAGCTGAAAAGCACGAGACAGATGTGGTCATCCCCTCCATCACACACAGTGTCTACTTTGTGGATACTTCCTCCTTCAGCTCGCCTGGCCCTGGCCCCCTCCTCCGTCAGACAGAGTGACCTCCGTGGGCTGGAAAGCCCAGGCAGGGAGCCCAGGGGAGGATCCCTGCTCTCAGCAGCCCATCTGCGGGCTGGATCGTTTCAGTTTCTGTCCTTGCCCGTGGTGTGTGGGGCTCCTGAGTGGGTCACGGAGCTGCCTGTCCCCAAGGGGGCCAGCCGGGGTGTGTGTCCGGAAGTGGAGGCTGTGCTCATCTGCCCTGGGCTGGTTTGGCTGGAATATAGCAGTCGGCTGAGATTGTGCAAACAGGTCATTGTGCAAACACGTCCCTGTGTGTGACCTCGATTGTGCAAAAAGGTGTTTACTGGAGGCTGCCTGCCTCGGACTGCCTGCTTACAAAAAGTGCCTGAGCTGTGACTCACAGAGAAACCAGAATCTGGACACTCATTCTTCCTTGAACACACCCTGAACTCTGTGCCTCCCGGCCTTTGCTGGGGCCGGTCTCTCTGCCCGAGGGCCCTCTCCGGCCTCTCTCCACTTGCTGAAATTGTATCCATTCTTCATGGCTCAGAGAAAATACCACTAAGTCTTTCTCTATAAACTTTTTCCTGGCTTGCATGCTCATGGGACGTGATACACCTCCAAATCAATGGTCCTGTTTTACCTTGTGGCCCTTTCTAGACCTTGAGCTCCCTGGGGACAAGGACCTTGCTTTGTTCACCTGAGACAGGTTAGGAAACTGAGGCCCACAGAGGGAAAGTGACCTGTCCCATGTCACATAGCCAGCTTGCGGCAAAGCTGGGCTCTGAGGCTGGTCTCTGTGCTTCCTGTCATACTCACCATCCCTCTTTTGAACCCCACTCACCTCTGACTGTGGATCTGTGCTCCAGCCCCTAAATTGAGGTCCAAGTTGGGACTCCAGCTGGAACTGGAGGGTGAGTGGGATGATACAGAGGAGGAAGGGGTACTCTGGACAGGGGAACAGCAAGACCGAAGGCACAGAGGCCGGGAACAGGAAGAGGGTGTATGGAGGCCATCGTAGGAAGAGGCAGCACTGGCCCGGGAACCGTGGTAGGGCAGGCTTGCATTCTAGACCCAGAGGTGGCATTGACTCTCTGTGTCCCCGGGCGACACCTCACAGGCCTGCCTCTCAGATCCCCATCTGCCCCTTGATACTCCAGAGATAACCCAGGCTAAACATGCCCCCCCGCTGAGCTCCTCCACGTTTTCCCCTGACAACCTGCTTTTCTGTCCCGGTGAATGGCATCTGGAAACCTGGACTCAGCCTGGACTCCTTGCTATCCCTTCTGCCGCACGTCCAGCCCGTCAGCCCTTTGTGTGGGTCCTTCTCTCCCACCTCCCTGCCAACGCCGGCCGGAGTCAGGCCACCAGCCTCGCTTTTCGGGACCACAGCAGCAGCCTCCGCCTGCTCTCCCCGTCTTCGTTCCTGCGATGCCGCCCTTGCTATACTCCGCTGCACAGCTTCTTCCAAAGCACAGTCCTGGCTGGCCACTGCCCCAGTGAAAACCTTCCATTGGTGCCTCGTTATCCATGGGATAAAGTCCCAAGTCTGCCTCCTGGCCTTTGAGGCCCTTCAAAACCAGCCTCTCACCCTTCCTGGTGCTGGAGCCTCATCTCTTCACGCTCCCCCCCATACTTTTCTTTTTTTTAAAGATTTTACTTATTTATTTTAGAGAGAGAGCAATGGGGGGGGGGGGAGGAGCAGAGGGAGAGAGAATCCCAAGCAGACTCCTCACTGAGCGCAGAGCCGGACATGGGGCTCAACTCACAACCCTGAGATCATGAGCTGAGCAAAAATCAAGAGTCAGATGCTTAACTGACTGAGCCACCCAGGCATCCCTCTTCATGCTCCCTTTCTAAGCCTCCTCTTCCCCTTCATGGACCCGACAGCCCTGCTGCTCCAGTTATTACCACTGTCCAATCACGTGCTGTTTTTTCACAGCTCCAAGACCTCTCCACACTGTTCCCTCTGCTTGGAATGCCCTTCCCCTTATTTCTGTGTCTAAAGAAATTCCTTTCATCCTTTAAAACCCAGGGGAAATGTCACCTCCTCTGTGAAGCCTCCCTGGATTTCCCAGACTGGGTTAGCTGCTGCTCACCTGGGCTCCCAGGTGTTCTGTGAAGGCAGGGACTTGATCTGTGACTCCAGTACCCAGCATGGGACTTAGCATAGAGGAGGCGTCCGTGAAAGGATGCTGAACAATTGGGATGTTGGACCCGGGTTTTCAGGCCTGAGATGTCCCCAGCAGCCCTCAGGTTTCCTGCCAAGAATCTGGAGGAGTCTCTGCCACCCTGTGGCAGCCAGCACTCCACTATTCTGCTTCCCTGGTGCTCAGATTGGCTGGATTTTCTCCCTTTGATTGGTGCCCCCAAGTGAGAAATGAGTCAGTTAGGATGTAATCAGTGCTGGATGCTAGAGTGCAGAGTGCAGGGCCCAGGCTGTGAAGGGGCTGGGATGGCTGTCCAGATGCTCTCTTGGGGCCTGCCTCTAGGGAAGGAAGCAGAATTCGAGCTTTGGGTGGGCAAAAGGGAAGACCTCCCCCCGATCCTCCCTTGTGGTCTGCTGGCCAGGAGGGCCTTATCTCTGCTCTCCATGGTGTGGCTGGGGAGGGGGTACAGTCCTGGGCAGGGTGTGGGAAGATCAGAGGCTGAGGGGAGATAAAGCTCAGATACTTATCTTGGCTTGGAGGAAACCTATTCCTTCTGCAACCCTGTGGCTGGCAGGCAGGGTGGGGGGCAGCCAGATAAAGGGGAGAGTCTGCAAGCCAGGCCAGCAACTGCCCTCATCCTGGGCTTCCTTGGGTGGGGGAGCTAGATCAGGCAGCTAGTTCACCTTCTTACAGCACTGGGGTGGGCCCATGGAAGGGACAAGACAGGGGCATTTTTCCTAAAAAATCTTGCCAGGAAGAGTGTCCAGGAGAAACCAGATAACCCGTTTAAGGCAAGAGAGAGGTGAAGGCAGATCCATAACTTCTGTGATGAGAACTGGGGTCTGCATTCTCCCCTGCTTCCTGGGGTTCTCCGTCTGGATCCTGAGAGGGAAGAGGTGTCCCCAGCGGTATCCAGTGCTCCCTTGTGCCATGTCCTCTGCCCCACCAATCTAGATGCAAGGGCCACAGATGGGGGCTTCTGGCCACAGATAAGCCTTTGGGCTGGGGGGCACCAGGGAGCAGAAGGGTGCCGGCTTTTGCAACCTCCTTGTGCTTATAACTGTTCTTATGAGTGGTTTGGACTGCTAGGGAAGGGCCTGATGTATCATCTCTGTCACCTTTCTTTCTTTTATTTTATTTTTTTTAAAGATTTTTATTTATTTGACAGAGAGAGACACAGCAAGAGAGGGAATACAAGCAGAGGGAGTGGGAGAGGGAGAAGCAGGCTTCCTGTGGAGCAGGGAGCCCGATGTGGGGCTCGATCCCAGGACCCTGGGCTCATGACCTGAGCCGAAGACAGACACTTAACAACTGAGCCACCCGGGTGCCCTCTGTCACCTTTCTGACCTCCCTGGCTGGCCTCTCATGTTTCCTGGAATGCCCAGTTTATTTAATTCAGGCATTTGTTGATTCACTCACCCCTATGCCCTACCTTCTCACTCTTTTTTCTGTTCACCCCCTTACTCAGTCATCCATCCACCCATCCATCCATCCACCCATCCATCCATCCACCCATCCATCCATCCACTCACTTATCTCTCCACCCACCTATCCCTCACACTCACTTATCCCCACCACCCATCCATCTATCCATCCACTCGTCTATCCACCCATCTATCCATCACACTCCCATTCATTTGTTCATTTGCCACCCATGCACTCACTCATCCATCCATCCATCTATTCAGCAAATATTTTTGAGCACTTACTACCAACCAAGCCCCGCATGTGAGCCTGAGGATAGTGTATGAATAAAAGACCAGCTTGTGTGGTCTTTGACAAACAAACTTGCCATCCCCTCAAGCTCTTCACAGAACCCCTGAGTCCCTCCCATCCCTAAGGACACCTCCCTGCAGCCCTTATGAATGGAGGCAGCTCCTTCTATCAAACTCCAGGTATGATAGGAGCCAGAAGCATGGTCGAATTTCCTCCTGATCCCAGTGTTGGATCTAGACATGGCTCCTGGGTCCTCATTTGAAGCTCTTGCCCCTGAAGCTGTGACACCCTCTTTGGTCCTGTCACTCTTCTGCTTTTCTCCGGTCACTTGACCTTATTCTCTTGACTTGGGTGCCTTCCTCATCATCATCCTCTCCACTACCATCCTGCCACCATCTGGGGGGTCTTCTCAGCCACATGGATGGTACACCCACATGCTGGTTGTTCAGTTCCTGGACCAGTCACCTCCAAAGACTTTGTCACTTTAGCCACTAAAACAGGTCACACTGTGGGCCTTACTGTCACCTGGTACTGCTCAACTCCTAAGACTTTACACCCCACCCCTCCCTCTTTGACCATCTCCCTCCCTTTGTCTAGCTCTCCTCGCAGCCACCCCCACAGCTCCTGCTCTCTGAGCTCGGGGAGACCTCCAGGCCCCAGTTCCCCTGTTCCCTTGTTATCAGCCTTGACCTTGTCTTTTCCCTTCCTCCTGCTTCAGGAACCCAGCCTGAACTCACTGGTGAGTACTCAGTACTCAGTACTTTGCAGCCCTGTGCTCCCACCTCCCTGGCCAGAAGGGCCTCACGTACCCGGCTATAATCAGCTACTCCCCCCTGCCCCCCCAGGCCTGCTGTGGGTCCTGCGAAGACTCTCCTGGAAGATCAGACAGGGGCCTGGTCCTGGGGCCAGTTTTTCCTGGGCCTTCAAGCTGCCCCTCAAACTCTGTTCTTGTCTTTCATCCTCAAACTGTCCCTTCAGTGCTTTTGAGACACTTGAGGCTCCCTCTCAAGAGATTTCCCCCTCCCCCCAACCCTCAGTTGTCCGGGAAGAGAGACGACTCTTGGTTTTCTGCCATCAAAACATGCGTATCCTGGTATTTCCCAAGGATAAGGGGATCCCTCTCATGGTCCAACTTCACCCTCCATTGCTCTCCCAAGTTCTCCACTTCCTCGCCATCTTTTTTTTTTTTTTTTTAAAGATTTTATTTATTTATTTGACAGAGAGAGACACAGCGAGAGAGGGAACACAAGCAGAGGGAGTGGGAGAGGGAGAAGCAGACTCCCCGCCGAGCAGGGAGCCCAATGCGGGGCTCGATCCCAGGACTCTGGGATCATGACCTGAGCCGAAGGCAGACACCTAACAACTGAGCCACCCAGGCGCCCCTCCTCGCCATCTTTTCCATCACTTCTCCCCTGCTTTTGTGCTAATAGTAACTACCATAACCTCCTTTAGGTGCTTTGTATTTATTCATTTATTTAATCTTTATGGCTGCTCTATGAGTAGGATCTATTCTCACATCAACCCATACCACAGATGGGAAAACTGAGAGAGGTGGCAGGTGGCAGAGTCAGGATGTGGTTCTGAACCAGGCAGCTTGACTCCAGTGTTTGTACACCATGGGCTTCTAGGCTTTTCCTGTTCTCTGGCTTTGCCAGCACATTTCACCATGATCCAGTTTCTTCCAGTCCTTTAACATAACCTCCTTTTCAGTACTCTATCTTTCTCCTCCCATTCAAGTCAAAATATGATATAGATTTGTCAACATGTGCTCTTTCCATTTCCTTACTGCCCAGTCTAATCTGGCTTCCACTCCATCAGTCCAGAAGAATGTCTCTCTCCAGATTACCCACAGCCTTCTGGTGACCAGACTCTTCTCAGTCCTCTCCTTACTCATCTGGGTTGCTGGCTTTGCCAATGTCAACCTCCTATTCCTTTTGACTTAATGGATTTTTGTTGAGGAATAACGTATATGCACCACTGTAAAATTGTAAGTGTATTTTTTGACTTTTTTCTAAGTGTTTTTAACTATATATGTATGTACTTTTAAGCTCTTAATTTTGAGTTCATTTCAGGTTTGTAGAAAAGTTCCAAGAATAGTACAGAAAACTTTTATCTATCCTTCACCCAGATCCTTAACATTTTACCAAATACGCTTGTTATCTATCTTCCTTTGTTCCTCCCTCCCTCCCTCTTTCTTTCTTTTCCTTCCTTTCTCCCTCCCTCGCTCTTCCCCTCCCTTCCTATCTATCTATCTATCTATCTATCTATCTATCTATCTATCTATCTATCATCTATCTATCATGGGCTGAGGTGTGTGCCCCACTCCCCAATTCATATGTTGAAGTCCCAACTGCCAGTAGAATGTGACTCTATTTGGAAATAAGGTCTTGAAGGAGATGATTAAGTTAATATGAGGCCATTCATATAGGGCCCTAATTCACTATGACTGGTGTCCTTATAAGAAGAGACACTAGGGGTGCGCACATACATTGAAAAGACCTCTCACCGTGAGGACGCAGCCAGAAGGTAGCTGCAAGCTGAGGAGAGAGGTTTCAGAAGAAACCAACCCTGCTGACACCTTGATCTTAGACTTCTAGCTTCCAGAACTATGAGAAAATACATTTCTGTTATTTAGGCCACTTGAACTGTGGTATTTTGTTATGGCAGCCTTAGCAAACTAATACAATATGTGTGTATGTGTGTGTGTGTATACATATACGAATACAATTTATTTCTGAATCATTTGAGAGTAAGTTGCCCATGTGATCCTCCATCACTCTTAAGTGCTACCATTGTGTATTTCCTAAAAACAAGGACACTCTCTTACCTGACCACAGTACAATGATAAAAATCAGAAAATTAGTAATATTATCTAATCTACAGATCTTATTCAGACTTCACCAATTGTCCCTAGATATATTTTGAAAATTTACTAAAAAGTTATTCTCTACTATTCAATATGTAAGCATGCTTGAAAATTATGAAGCATCGTAATAAAGTGACCATCTGTCCACCAGTCACTGAACTTCAGGTCTAGAATAAGTGTCTTTGGCTATATATAGTCTACCTGATTTTTTCTCTTAGCATTATATTTCTGCCATGTTGCTCGGGGTGATTGGAACTTTTTCACTTAATCTCTGTAGAGTTCATTGTGTAACCATACCAAAAATTAGTTTTATCTATTTCTTATTAATAGAGGTTGAGGTAGTTTCCCTTTTTTTTTTTTTTTGCTCCTAGGGACATTCTTGCACAGCTTCCCTGACACATGAGTTCCTGGGTTTCTTTGGAGAAATTACCCAGCAAGTAGGATATACAAATATTCCAACTTGCAAAGGGCACCATCTTGTCTTCCAACACACTACCAACGTGCTCATTTGCATTCCTACCAGCTAAGTGTAAGGGCTCCTATTGATCCAGATCCTTAACAACCTTTGGCGGTGTCAGACTTTTTCATTTTTTGCCAACATGGTGTGAATTTGTAGCTCATGTTGTCTTTGTCTGCATTTTACTGATTATTAATGAAGTTGATCTTTTCATATGTTGATTGTCTTTCATGTCCTACTTCTGAGAAATGCCTGTTCCTGTCTTTTGCTCATGTGTTCAACTGGGCTGTCATTTGTGTGTGTTGCAAATAACTTCTCCCCAGCTGGTGGTTTGTCTTTTCATTTTCTTTGTGATGTCTTGATGAGTAAAAGTTCTTCATTTTAAGGTAATTGAATTTATGAATATTTTCATAAATACTGGAACTTTTTATTTTGTTGGGGAAAGCCTTTCCCGTTCTGAAGTCATATAGATATTCTCCTATGAGTTTAAAAGTTTTGGCTTTCATATTTAAAGCTTTAATCCACCTGGGACTGGTATTATTTATGGTTTGGGGAAAGGATCCAATTTCATTTTTTTCTGTGTGGATATCCAATTACTCATGTATAATAGCTCTTGCTTTTCCCAGTGATCTGCAGTGGTACTTCTATCTATGTCATAGATCAAATTTCCATATATTTGTGGTTTGAGGCTCTCCATTCTGTTCTGTTCATCTATTTGACCATCCCTATGTCAATGCCATATTATTTTTATTACTTGACCTTTGAAAGTCTTAGTATTTGGTAGAGCAAGTCCCCTCGCCTTATTATTATTATTTTTTTTTTGCCAGCAGCATCTATGCTTGGGTGTTTGCTCTTCTAAGGTGGTTAGAGTTAGCTTGTCTAGATCCAAAACAATTTTGTTGTAAATTTCATTGGAGCTGCATTGAGTCTATAGACCAATTTAGAAGGAACTGACACCTTTAAATACCAAGTTTCCCTATCGATGAAGGACTTTTTCTTTTCTTTTTTTCCTTTTCTTTTCTTTTCTTTTCTTTTCTTTCTTTCTTTCTTTCTTTCTTTCTTTCTTTCTTTCTTTCTTT